>NC_064291.1:32511336-32811336 GCF_019186545.1 Solanum stenotomum | reverse complement strand
TGGTAGAATGAACTATGAAGTAAATCTTTGAGAGTAAGGCTTGTAGTCAAGAATGTTGAATCACTAGGGCTTTGAGAGTAAAGCTAAGGTGAGGAATAGAAGTTTAATAGGTAGAATCGTGGTTAAAGGCCTCTACTCACCTAACCTACCTTATGAATGGTTTAAAGTATAAAGTGATACAGTCACTTGAATATGGATTGATTGTCAAGGACATCATTCCATGAGGCATGAATGTTAAGCAAGGCTTAATAGTAAATCTTGGGGTGTATGCTTGGCTCCAAGTGGATATTGACATTGAGATGGAGTGTCACACAAGATAAGGTCCGGGCTCCAAGTAGAAAGGAGAACCACACCTAGTTGATGTGAGGACTATCCAAGTTAAAGGGGAAACTCTTATATAGTAGAGTGTGGGTTTTCCCAAATTTGGATCTCATGAGATGGAAGCCTTCACATAGTTGAGTTAATGTTTCTAGTAGCAATCTCCATATCCAATGAACTAAGACATGCTTGAAGAAGCATCTCATAGTGTTCTAAAGCATAATTGAACTAAGACATGCTTGAAGAAGCATCTCATAGTGTTCTAAGGCAAACTTAAACTAAGACCTACTTAATGAAGTACCTCATAGTGTTCAAGAGTATAAATGAACTTAGACATGCTTAAGATAATATCTCATAGGGTCCATGTTAATAATGAGCCTAGACATGCTAAAAGAAGTATCTCATAGGGTTCAAGCTAAGAATGAACTAAGATGTGCTTAAGAAAGTACCTCATATTGTTCTAAAGTTAAAGAGAAGAACTAGGTTCTAAACCAAGAAGTATTAGCATGGGGACCTAAAGTGGTACTTAGAATGTATAGTATTATGGGATGTTATTCATGTCTTGCACAAGTATGACTTAAGGTTATTGAAGAAAGTGTTCTTGTGAGTGATGTATCTTGAGATAGGATTGTGCTATAGTTGCCTTCCTTGTTAGTAGTGACTAAAGGTGAGAGATTCCCTTGTTTATATGAAGTAAGCTAACAATGAGACCAAAGGAGGTTAAGTATGACTAGGATGACTTCAAAGTTATGCTTAGTGTGAAAGGTAGTATGGGATGCCTTTCATGTATTGCACAAGTGTGCTTTGAGGTTACTTAGGAGTATGGTGCCCTTATGGTAGAAAAGCTTAAGGACTTGACCGTGTATATAGACTACGATTAAGATGACCAAAAAAGGATACTTGGCTTGGGTGGTATTATGGGATGCTATTCATGCATTGCACATGAATGCTTTTAGGTTGCTTGAGAGTAGTTCTATATTGGTATAGATGACTAAGAGTCAAAGAATGTTTATATGATGCTTATGTTGGAGACTTAGCTTATTATGATGATATTGTCTCTTATGCGTATTATTGATGTTTCATGAAGTATTTCATATGATTTTGGATTGTGTTTTATATTGACTAACCCTTGTCTCATGCTCTTATGATTATGCTAGCTAACATATTTAGTACATTTTGTACTAATGCATACTTTTCCTACATTCTAATCAAATGTAGGGTTTGGAGATTGAGTGCTACTCTTCGAGATAGGTTTCTAGAAGTTGCAAGGAGTTGAAAATCTTGGTGAGTCCTCATATCTTCGAGGACAAAACCCACCTTTCCTTTATGTATTTTATTTTCATGTTAAGACTATTGTATGGGCTGTGTCCCAAGAGTTTTATTCTAAAGTTGTATTAGTTGGTTTGAGACAAAGTATAGAAAGTTTTCCGCTTGTTTTTATGAAAATGACTTCGATTGTAAAAAGTTTTAAATTTTTCCATACTTTTCTATTATCTCATGTTCATGATATGCTAAGGGCTTGTATAAGCCTTTTTGGAGTCTTGTATGTTGTATTACGTCTAGGGGGTACTCTTGGGTCGTAACAACAATGTAAACCATCCAGAACTCTGGCTGCTAAATACAATATTTCATGACAATAATCTCAACCTGAAGATGGAGAATTACATTGATGAAGTGTAAATTATCTTCATCCAGAAATGTGTTACAAGCTACACCAAATAGGTTCATGCAGCCAACAATCATGCCACTAGTCTAAGTGTAGTAACTCTTGTACATGTGAGAATGTACAAGGGATACTACACCTTGAGTAGTGACATGGTTGTAGGCTGCATGAACCTATGTGGTGTAGCTTGGAAAGCATTTCTGGAGGAAGATAGTTAAATCTTCATCGATGGAATTCTCCATTCTGCATTGAGATTACTCTCAAGGAATAGTGTTTAACATCCAGAGACCTGAAAGGTTTACATTGGTAGTGGGATATAAAATATCAAAACCAAATTGCTTTACAAACTCACACATAGAGAGCAATTCAATTCTCTTTCTTCGGTGTTGGTGGTTCTTAGCATCCTGTTATATACATACCCATTACACCCGGAAGATTAACGAGTCTGAGAAGAATTTGAATGAGAAGGAAAAAAATTGGGAAATTAGGAGCTTACTAGTGTACTAAAGCAGATCCAAAAGACGGAGGCCCTCAGAATAACACCAAAAAAGAGTCGCACGCCCTATCCACTAGAGAACACAACTGCAAAGAAGGAAAAAGAGGAATCAACAACGCATGAAATAAAAGATGGAAGAAGGTACCAGGTGGTGGACATACTTCTTGTAGCTTAACCAATAGCTGAAGAAAGGACAGGACGAGTATTAATCACCCAAAGGAGGAGGAACTGAAACTGAACAGATCAAGAACGAAATACTTTTTGAGATTTTTTTAGAAAATATACAAATCAAACAAAACAAATTTAAAGTAAATTACGAATCAAGCAAATCAAATCTATATCTATCTATATTTAACTAAAAGAAGAAAAAGATAACGTCTTCTTAAGCCAAGTAGCAACTTAAAAATGAAACATAACATTAGGACAAAAGAAATTACCTTTCTTACGATCCGAAAACTCGACTCATGATAACACCTACCAACACCCACCTCTAGGTGAGTCAACCCACAACTCGAAATGACAAATATTAAACCTAGTAGGTAGATATCAAAATTTAACAACATATAAACAGAAGCAGTAAAAAATAAGAACAACTCTCTCTCTCTCTTTCTATATATATATATATATATATATACACATACACAATTAGGAGGAAAGGATTCAATCCCACTGCCTGGTAGACACAACTACAAATTTACCAAAAGAGTACAAGTCTCAAAAGTGAACCACCAGAAGGAGATAGGTTGATCCAGGACGCCATAAGCTCACCCCTCATTCTTCGAAGACTCCGTAGTTGGCCCAAACTCAATGTTGGCAACTGGTGCTTGAATCTACATAAAAAATTATATATGCAAAGTATAGTATGAGTACCAAAACAACAGGTACCAACAAATATCAAGACCAACTAAGCTTGGAAAGTAAAAACATTAATGAAAAGTGAGAAGGTAAAAAACTAGAAGTCACAGAATGAAATGGTAATGGAAAACCTAACTACAAAAAACTTGAGTCTAGGAAAGAATAAATGGTAAGACAAATAGCTATATATAACCTAATTTGACCTCGTTCCCCATAAGCCCAAAAGGTACACTCGTGAGCAATGGAAAGTAAATAACACAAACGGACCCCTATAAGCCTGATGGTTACAGCTAAGGAAACTACTAGGTAAGTTTAAGAGAATTCAAGAACTACCATAGCCATCCATGGACTTAAACCGTTGTAAAGGCACCCCAAAGAATCCAATAGAATTACCAAGCCAGGACTTGAACCTGACCAATAGAGGTGATGCCCAAACTTTAATCGCACCTAATAGATACGTGTTAGGAACTTAAAATGTGACTACGGATATACACCAGGGCCTTAAACCATGGATAAAAGTGGTATGTTAGGGCCTCAAATCATGGCTAAGAAAGGTATGCCATGTCCTCGAACCCTGGCTAAGAGGAGATACGCCAAGGCCTCGAATCGTGGTTAAAAGACTTTGAATTGCCCAAATCACCTATTTTTCCTCAAACTTGTAAAACCTTAAAAATTGGTAAGTGGAGTTTGAAAAAAATAATTCAAAAGTGTTTGTTGGTGCCAGTTTATACGGATCATACAAGGACCTACGGGACGTACGTAGGAAGTCGTTGAAGTTGAGTTGGAAATTTGAAACTTTTCAAGTCCCAGATAAAGTTCCTACGAACTAAAAGGATGGTACATAGACCTTTGTACAGCCCATATGAAGGGTCGTAGGGGGGTTCAAGACTTAGGAAAAGTTTGATAAACTTTGGGTATACAGATGGGACTATGCACCATATAAGGTCATGAGGTCCATAGCCCAAGGCTTAAAGAAAGTATATGACTTAGAGGAATTTAAGGATCTAGGGTTCTACGGGTCGTAGAATGCTCGACAACCCATAGGATGGGTCCGTGGAATTTAACCAACGGTTGAAATCCAGTACTTGGTTCTACGGATGACCAAGACAGTCCATAGAGGCTTGTACGGACCAAAGGTCAGTCCGTAGAGGCCCTTCGATATATTTTTAAGTTAGGATTATTTGGGTCTTTTTCTACCCTTTCTACACCTAAACTATGTCGTTTTGACCCTATAACTAAGTCCTATAACTGAATTTACTCTTGAAATAAAACTATTTCCCTCTCATTCACTCAAACCTTCAAAAGCTCTCAAGGTTTTCTCTCCAAATTCTCTCTAAGGATTCTCTCAAGTGGATTAGGGTTTTTCAAGCCTTTAAGTCTCCTTCTCCAATTCCAAAGATAAGATTCATCAAGGTATGTGGAATGTTCATTAATGAATCATTTCCATCCATTGAGTCTCAGAGATTTCTCTACTTCTCTTCTAAGATTCTAACTCAAATTTCGAAGGTTTGCATGATTACTTATGAGTTCAATTGTTTATGAATTAATTCACTATGTTTGATCTTATTAATCATGATTTTATCTAAATTACATGTTTCCAATTATATTTTCATGAAACCGTTCTACGTATGAAATTAAGCTTTGATGATACACATGCATTACGAATTGAAGAGATTATGATTCAAGGATACTTTCATAAAGTGTCAATATGATCCTATGAAATTAGGTTGCTTCCCATTGATGTATTCATTATGAAAGATTATCATGATTTAGATGTTTTCAATTAAGTGTATCTTATGCAATGATTGTGTTAGACATCATGATTTTTTAAGGAGCTACTCTTAAGTATATGTATTGTTTCCGTGTGGAGTTGAACTTAGCACTGAGTGGACTAGCGGTGATTACCCATGTTCCATAAACTATGTGCTTCCGTAGGTATAAGACCGAAAATTCATGATCTCAAGGAGAATACATGTGAGTACCCAATCTCTGAATGCTCTTGGTCTTGAGGGGGACTAATGGTGAGTACCTAGTCTCAGAGTTATGTAATGATGATACCTTTTTGTCCTGGAAAGATATATTGGGCCCTCTTTGATGGGGTGATATATCAAACTCCATATTTAGATGACATGGTTATATGTCGATGAATAGTTTCTCTCACACACTGGTATGACATGGTTTAAGCTTTTGGCATGATTTTTATAGTTTTGCATTGACCTTGTTCCTTGATTTATTGATTTAGCTTATCAAATTTGATATGTGTTTACTTGGTCATGCACTATACCGGTGTGGAATTCTATCCAACCAACAATAAAAAACAATCATGCACAATTACAAACACAAAGAACAATACCGCTTGAAAGCCACAAGTCACATAAACGGGTCAATTTCATGAGATTATCAACATGATGTCAATTCATATGCTTTCCTATATATTCCCTAACATGCATTGCATCAATGATACTATAAAGTAGTAGACATGCATACACACATAAACCAAATAACATATAACCATCACCTACCTCGAATCAAGCCTCTTGGAAACTCTAAAGAACACAAGATTTCCCCTTTTGAAGTTCCTTGGCTTGTTCATGGTCTAAAACAATAAATAAATGCAACAGTCAATCAAACTAGCCTAATAATACCTTATTATAACCAAATATTAACTCCATTCCAATTCATGATCATCTTTCCCAACTTAGGGCTTTTTTCACCATGAAATCATGTCACAACCCTCCCTTAAGAGTAATATCTTAGATTCTAAAGCTTAAGAATCAATTTACAAGATCGAGGAGTAACAAACTTACCTTTACCAATGAATTCCATGGAAATTTAGTGTAAACAACCCTAATCGCCCCTCATAATTCCAAGACTAAAAGTGTAGAAAATAGAAGGTTTTGGGGTTGTTTCTGTATAAAATCTTGACTAACCCAACTATAGTTGCCTAGCCCGCTATAGCACATGCACACTCCTACTGTAGCGGATAACATAAACTTCAAAGAATAAAAATCTCCAAAACCCCCCATTTTTCCACAAAATACCTTCTTCCCTTTACATCCCAAACTATTCCCTCCACGTCAAGATTAATTTTGGGAGTTCTATCCACTTGAATTTGATTCCGTAAATCCCTAAGGGCTTCTTAATTTCTTAGATACAAGAAATTAACTACCAAGCCTAAACATTGCACCATATCCATTCTTGGATAGTGATGTTTTGCGTAATCAACGACACAACTTCCAGTACGAGTGTCTACGATCGTGCAATAGTATAGTAACCCAACCAAGGGTTGGGGTCATGTCCCAAGGGAGGGGTTTTGAGAATTAATAGAAAAATAAAATTTAGTTCCAACTAGTCGTAGCTAAAGACATTAACTATTAAAAACATTGTAAATTAAAGGGGGACACAAAAGTGTCAAATATCAAATTTGGGGGTTTTGTCACAAGTATAGCAAAAACAACAAATATAACAAGAAAATCAAGTATGGGGAAGAGTTCTTGGGGTGTGACCGCAATACAAGTTGAGATAAATAGTTGGGTACATGCTTTTAATAGGAAATTTGCAAGATAATAATGACTAGGCTAAGCTTTAGATGAAAATAAGTTCCCTCTCGGGAAACTTACCCCATTTCAAATGCGTTCTTCTCGGACACCCATTTGTCGCATGAAGACCAGCCTATGCCTTACCCCTCACTCTCTCGAGCTGAGTGTTAGGATATGGGACTAGGGCTCACCCTCTCGGGCTGAAACTCATGTCGACCCACTCCTTAGGCCATCAGTCTAGTGGTCTTGGTTTCACGACCTCCTTCTCGGGCAAGCCGAAAACACATGGGTGGCTTTGTATTTGCAACTACAAACCCATTAAATTAAACCACAACCACTAGGTGAAATCACCATTTAACTACATCTAACCTATCAGCAAGCAAGACCCAACAATAATATCAACACATATTTGCTAAATCACACCCCAAGAATGGGGTTTTTAGCCACACATAAAGAAATAGAAACTTATACCTTCAATGATGTTGCAATCAAATGGGTATAGAGAAATAAGTCTTGATTTAAGCAAACAAAGAAGAATCCAAGAGACCCACTTCCAAATTGGAAGAGATGAAACCCTCTTCTTCTTCAAGTTTCCAAAACCCTCTCCAAACTTGAAAGTAAAATAAAAAGTACTAAAAATTATATTAAGAATCTGATATTGTTTAATAATACTATGAAAACTGATACTAAGCTATAACTCTCAACGAGTATTTACAGTTTTCAAAAATCTGTGCTGCGGCGAATCATTCGGCGACACTAGTCGGAATCGCCGATCAACTCAGCAATTTGCCCTTTGGTGTAGTTCATCGCCGTCTTGCACCATTCTTCGGCATCGTCGTGCTCTGGGTTATTGGGCGACATAGTACTGCTTCGTGGAACTCCTCGGTGATGCGCCGACTGCTCCCTTTTTCCGCCGACTTGATCCTTTCCTTCAAGGCTCAGCACACTGGAACTAAAGGCGAAGTGAGACCCTTCAGCGATTCGCCAAGTGAACTTGGCGATCCTCAGGTCTTCATTTTCTTGTTCTTTTTAGCTTTTTCGTTCCTTTTTGCGAAGTAGTGTCCATGCTTTCCTTCAAACTTCAAATTCTTGAAACTTAAAGGTTTTCATCAGTATTGAGATAAAATAGGCATTTGAGGACACAATTTCTATTAAAATATAGCCCTAAATGAGTCCAATTTGTGGACTCATCATATGGCTCTAGAACTCACCTAGCCCAGATTCTATTTGAGGTTGGCGTACCTTAAAAGTTTTAAGTCACTATCCAAAAAGTTTTCTGGTCCAAATTATTTCCCCATTGGCCTAGTCATAATGATCGGAACGGGTCATTACATATACAATTTTTTATCTTCCTTAGTTTCAATTTATGTGTCATACTCAAAACAAATTAACTTTAAACTCCTTATTGTTTATAGTCATACATGTGTATAACTTAGATCACAAAATCTGTGTGAAAACGTCATCAAATAAATCAGGACAGAGGGAGAACTAGAAGTCTAAAATTGCCCAGAGATCATGTAATACCTTGGAAATTAAAACTTAAGTTTGAAAGGGGAAAGTTGCAGAAAAGTGTGTTGGTAAGGTTCCTACAAAGCCTATCTACGGGTCATAGGATCTCGTGGAACTTGGGTTGAATTTTGGAAAATCCAAGTCTCTGATGATTATTTATAGATGAACATGGTGAGTCGTAAGGTTTTCTATGGGTCGTAGAAAGTGTATGTGGCATGGTTCAGAGTTTGTGATTTTGAAACCTAAGAATCTACGAAAGAAACCTACGAGTCATAGGAATGGTTACGGGCCGTTGAAAGGTTCTATGGAAGGTGTCTTGGACTTGAAGGATTTTTGGTAAACTGGGTCAACGAAAGAGGTCTACGTACGTACCGTAGAAAGTTCCATGGCCAACAAGAAGGGTCTCGTGGAAATATAGCAAAATGTTAAGTCCTAGTACTTGTTCTACGACCGTTCAGGACGGTCCGTAGAAGTTTTTATGGGTCATAGGTCGAGGTCGTGGGGTCTTTCCAACTATTTTTTATTAAGGGTATTTTGGTCTTTTCCTACCTATTTAATCCATAACTATGTCTTTGACCATATAGCAATCCATATAAATGAATTTACTCATCAAAACTTAGTGTATTCCCTCACATTCACTCAGATCCTTAATTCCTTCCAAGTTCATACTCTCAATTCTCTCAAACTCCAAGGTGAAAAACTAGGGTTTCAAGGGCTTCAAGGATTTTCTCTCCTGCTTTTAGGACTTTGATAATCAAAGTATGTGTCACGACCTGGGAGCACCCCCAAGTCGTAACAAGGCGTACTCGACCCCGAAGGTGTCTTATACAAACCACATAGTCATTCATTGCATTCAATAATGATAATAGTGCGGAATGAAAAACTTATTTACATCCGTACATTCAAACTTCATTAAAACAACTTTAAAAACACACAGCGGAAGTCTAAGTCTCACATGGCCATCTTAGACACAATCACAAAACATAAGTAGGGACACAACCCTTTGCAATCGAAACAAAACTAAGAGTGTCTATTACATGAACAAAAGAACTTAAAAGTCTTATCCTCAAATCCATGAAGACATACCAAGTCTTGGAGGAAAGCAATCCAACACTTCAAACTAGCTAGGAGGGATCACTTGCCAGAATCTACACTTATAGTAAAAACATGAAGAATATGGGTTAATACACAAAATGTACTAAGAATGATGACCATGCAAAACATGCTTTAAAAGGGACATTTTTGATAGAAACCATGCATTATGCCACTTTTTGAAATATCATGAACAGTTGCATAGAAGACATACAAGACAAGCATAAACATCAAGTAAGTCATAATATCACCTTTAAACAATATCAACATGAAAACCTTTACCTTGGACCTTCACCTCAAGCAACCATTATGTTATACCTCGTGCAATGTATGGATGGCATCCCATACCACCATCCATACTAAGGCACCACATTTAGGTCACTTAAAGTAACTTATCATTCCTTTCTTTCACATTTGCACAATATTCATACATAGGAGGTATATCATTAATTAAGACATGACAAGGGAAAATAAGTCATAATATAACCCAAGTATAGCATGCATCTCATATTAAGCATTTGAGAGCCAACATTCTTTAATAACCTCATTTAGGGCACATTTATGTCACAAACATTAGGATTTAGAGAAACTCACTATGACCCTCTCCAAGCCTACTCGTGCAATGTATAGGTAGCATCCCATACTACTACCTACACTTTGTAGAACCTATCAAGAAACCATAATGAAATCTCACATGATGGGAAATAAGCGTTTAACCGACATAGACCATGAGAGCTTGTCATGGAATCCGGTGTCATAAGTCCCCACACCGTAAAGAGGTGGTCTACTTGCCTAAGGAAGACCGGTATATATAGCTTAATGGATCCACTAGCTACCTATGCGGGCACATAGTTTATGGAATAAGGTAGACAATCATTGAAACTCATGCCTAATTATTGGGGGAGTTTTCATCTAACCAAATCCACTCGGTGCTTAGCCTACATTCCCATAGAATAGTTCGTTACCTTGACATTATCACATATGAGAGGTGCCATTGGCCTACCAACTCCAAATTACATTCATTAACACGTGAAAGGGTGCTTTAAGCCTACCGTTTCAAGGTTCATTTAGGAAAGCTCATTAACTCCTCTTGAAAGGGTGACATGGGTCTACCGATTCAAGTCTCATCATTAACCTTCATGGAAAGGTGTCATAGGCCTACCGATTCCAAGGTTCATTACTATCATTAATGGAAGGGTGCCATTAGCCTACCGATTCCAAGGTTCATTATTATCATGAGTGGAAGGGTGCTCTAGCCTACCGATTCGAGGATTCAACAACCAACAATATAATCATTTAAACAAGAAAATGATGCACAAGCTCTTCCAATTCGAGATATGCAATACATTGGAGAATCCTTCATATTCTATCATCAACATTCATGAGTGTCAAATTGAGAAAAAGACTTTCAATAATAAAACATTTACGTTCATAACATGATCACATTAGCTCCATTGAATGTCCATTCATAAAATGTCATGTAACACTTAAATTTCTCATACTATGCCTTCAAGGCCATGGTCACAATGTACAAAATATGTAAACACTTCCACCTTTCAAGTGGATCATCATTAAGAACAATTCTACTAATAATATGAGATTAAGTCAACTTACCATCCTCCAAAGCCATAATCACCACTACTCAATTCCCAACAATTCTATCACCACAAGGTGATTCACCCATAACTTGCCCATAAGGCCACAATCCTCAATTCATCATAAATAGGTATAGAAAACCATATAAATCAACAATACAATCCAATCTATAAACACCTCCACCTTTCAAGTGGATCGACATCAAGAACAATTCTACTAATAATATGAGATTAAGTCAACGTACCATCCTCCAAAGCCATAATCACCATTACTCAATTCCCAACAATTCTATCACCACAATGTGATTCACCCATAACTTGCCTATAAGGCCACAATCCTCAATTCATCCATATACCAACAATTCATCATAAATAGATATAGAAAACCATATAAATCAACAATACAATCCGATCTAAACACAATTTCATCAACATTAAATCATAGGCATTAAACCCACTTCATAAGCAAATTCTAGGCTTTTAATGAAAACATGGGTTCTTGAAGAAGTTTCATATAAAATCATCTTAAATTCATAAATAGAACTTCAATTCACCAATATAAAGACTTTGAAAACATTTTACCCATGAACCCATACCTAGAATAGAAAATAGAAGTTTTGTTCTTTGAAGACTTTTGAAACCCTTTTTAATGGACTCCTTGAAGGAAAGATATTCAACGATCAAGGGTCACCATACCTTTGTTAAGATTCCCCAAGAAAATTGATGAAGAAACCACCTTCAATCCAAGCCCTAGCTCCAAGTTCTTGACCTTCTTAAATTGAGGATTATAGAGAGAGAAATATTTGAGAGGAGGTGGGTTTCTTTTTAATTCTAATTGGAGTGACTTACATGGAAGAATTTTGGTCTAAAAGGGTTTTATAATTGCTAGGAAAGGTAAAGAATAATAGGGACTCAACTTAGGAAAAGAATTAAGGACCCACAAAGTTAAACTTAAAAGTTTTCACTAAACCCGTCTAAGCTCGTCCTTTTTTACAGTGCTTCACTATTTTGGGCATAACTTTTTACTCCGAGATCGGAAAAAGACAAACTCAGTAGCGTTAGAAAGAGGACTCATATACCTTTAATTGGATAGGTAATGGTCCACCTAATTCGTTTTGAGCTAAAAGATATCATCATTTGAAGTTGACCCTAAAAGTTGTAACTTTAAAAATATGCCCCTTGCCCGTCTGTTCCAGTGGGATTACTCAAAGGCTGGTCAACTGGGCAGTCCACTAGGCGACCATACGGGCATAAGGGCGACTCGCCAACCCCTTAGGCGATCTAACAGCCCCATCGCCAAACAGTCCTTCCAAGGACAAGGCTTCTTTCACTCTAACTCGCTAGCCTAGGCCCTTGCTTGCACCCTAGGATGCTACCTAGCTCCATTTAAGTTCTAAAACAGCATAATCATCAACCTAAGCTCCCACTAACCCAAACGTCAAGGCTCAAGTTCATTCTATCATTTTCCGAGTCGTTACAGTATGTGGGAGCTTCATCAATATCCATTGGTTTCCAAAAGAATCTCAATTCTCCAATTTAATCTTCACCTAAAATTTAGGCTTTCATGTTATTCTCCATGGGTTCAATTCATTGTGATTCAGTTGTCTAAATTCAATCTTATTATGCATGATTTAACTCAATTATATGATTTTCAATTGTTTCCACAGAACCATGCCTATGTCTATTTTATAAATATGAACTATGATTATGAACTTGTGAATTATGATTATGAATCAATGCATGTTTTATGAAAGTAATGATTTATGACTACGGGATGCTTTTATGAGAAAATGACAATGATTTGTGAAAGGTTTTCTCACATTTAAATGGAATCATGATTTAGATGCTTAGGAAGGTAAGTGTCCAAATATGAATTCATGTTCTGAAAGGACCTATTCAAATATAACTTATGATTGGATTGGTAGTTTTCAATAAGTATTTGATATGATTATGATTATGTCTTTTCCGTTAGCATTTACTTAGAACTGAGAGGACTTTAGAATAGAAGGTCTTACCTTTAGAAAGAGTTTGATATTTAGTAGCGATTCTCTTGACCCAAACTATGTGCCCCGTAGGATTGTCTTAAATGACTTTACTAGTGGATCCACCTTAGCAATTATCAATGATTCAGAGTTCTACCTTGGCAAGTAAACTTTCTCTTTTCGATGTGAGGCTTACACCAGATTTCATGTTATAGCTCATGTGGTGTTACTATCGATTAACGGTAAATATCCGTCAAATGAACTATATTTTTTTCAAAAGTCTTTTCAAAGATTTTTCTATGGTTTTTAATATGCAATGACCTTGTTTATGATTTACAATTTCTCTTGAAAGGCTTTTACTATGTTTACTTTGGTTATGCATATCATGATTAAGCTTATCATATTATCATGTCTATATTTTATGCATTTCCGCATATTCAGTATATTCAAAATACTGTTGCATATTATGCCTATAATATTTCATAATATAGGGTCTGACACTTCTACTCCTCCTGGACGTGGCTAGATCGAGATTGCTCTACTTTAGATTCGATTGGTGAGTCCTCATGAATCGAGGGCAAGGTCATGGACTACTTTATTGCTTTGATGTATTTTAGTTTTCAGATTTTATTTGTGACTTAGGGGTTTGTCCTAGTCACATATATGATAGTAGAAGGCTTATGTCAGACTTAGAAGTATTCCGCATATTCTCTTATGTACTATGTTGATATTTTTTATGTCATCTTATAAGTTGAGACTTATATTATTTATATTTTTCATTTATTTATTACATCATGCTTATGTCAAGTGGCTTGTTTAGGATCTCTCTAGGTCCTATTCACCATGTCACATCTAAGGTGTACTTTAGAACGTGACAGATCAAGATATTAAAATCACAAGTCAAAATTAAAAGTGCAAATTGAATTTTAAAAACATGTTTAAATATATTTATAAAGACATCAAAACTACACTAATGCATTTAAGAAATCATAATTGAATAGGAAATAGAGTAAAAATACAAACTAGCAGTAAATAATACATAACCCAGGGGGAAACACATTAAATACGAACGAACAAACTAAAATACAATTCAAACTCCTATCATCATTCGTCATTACTACTAGTATCCACTACAAAACAACTCTAAAAAATATCCAATCTTATTGAACATTAGATAAAATGTGGTTGAACATTCTAGGCTGAAGTGTTGATTCAGAAGTAAGAAGAGAGAAGAAGAATTTTGTTCAGAGACATAGAAGATTTGAAGTCATGGAACTCAACAAAAACACAAGCAACGACAGCTAAAAAAGCTCAGTCTTACAAAAACAAGTAAATACCTATGAAACGAAGTTAACAAAGTGTCGAAATCGATTGATCGGAGTTCTCTCCTTCATTGAAAGCATTCTCACAGAGTAGAGTTCTCATAGAATAAAAAGTTCTTTGAAAGTGAGATAATTTTTTGTGTAATTAATAAGAGTGTAGCTACCGAATTAGCAACACTTTAGATTTCCGGTGCTACAATTTAACTAAAATTAATTTGGAATAAAAGCTAATGCCATATTTTTTTGTCGTTATAAATTATGAATTTCATAGAGATTTATCAAAAGAGATAGCGACGAATTTTCTGTTGTTACATTCGTCGCCATGTATTAATTAAATAATCACGACCTTTTTTGTTGTTAATTTGTAGGACAATTTAATGTGTCAATATTTTGCGCTTATTTTAAGCGACACAATACATATTTTGTCTCCAATCTATCGCTATTTAATAACTCACAACTTATTATTTTACGATCAAATGACTATTCCGTAGCTAAATCATCGTCACATAGCGATAAAATATAGTTTGTCTTTATATTCTGTCCCTAAACATTGTTATTTTATTAGTGTTTGTATGGATTCAAAATAAGCTCTTAGAGTTTGATTTGATAAGTTTCAGTCTACTTTGCTACAATTTCTTTTGAGCAGAGCAAATATGACTCATCTTTATTTATTCGAAAAACATCTACAGGTTGTGTTCTTCTTTTGATCTATGTAGATGACATTATTATCACATGATTAAATTCTTGATTAGTTACTAATTTCCAACAACATCTTAAAGATTCTTTTCATATTTCTTGGGTTTGATAGTTCATAATAATTCTTTAAGTGTGTTTTTAAACTAATAAAAATGCACTTAGGATCTGATTTCTTTTGTTGGTCTTCAAGATTACTCCTCTGTAAATACTCCATTGGAATTTAATGTGTAGTATCTTCGTGAAGAAGACGATCCTCTTCCTGATCAAATTATATTTCAAAAATTATTTGGGTGACTAAATTATTCTATTACTCAGGTTGACATCTCTTTTTCAATTCAACAAGTTAGTCCATTTTTGCAAGCTCCTCATCATCTTCATTTGGTGGTTGTTCACTCATTATTAGGTATCTTCTAGGCATATCTACTCTTGAATTATTCTTTCATAGTTGGTCTCCTATTCTTTTTAATATTTTTAGTGATTCTCATTGGATGGAATGTCATGATACTCGTCATTCAGTCATTGGTTGATGTGTGTTTCGTGTAGAATCATTGATATCTTGGAAGAGTAATAAGAAAGATCATGTGTCAAAATCTTCAACAGATGTTGCATATAGATTCATGTCGACTGCCTGCTCCGAAGTTGTATGGCTTCGTAGATTACTTGCTGAGATTGGATTTCCTCAATTTAATCGTACTCCTCTCCATGCTGATAATACAAGTGTTATTCAAATGTCATGATCCAAAGTATACCCTAAACGTGACATGACGTATAAGACCCCAAGAAGTTCCACACAAGCCACTTGATATACATATACACAATATAATAGACAAAAGTTGGAAATCTCATATGAAATAAAAAGTTTGACATTTGAAGTGAAAGTCTGACATAGTCTTGACAAGCCTTTCCTTTCTAGTACATCAAAGAAAGTGATCGGGACGTAACTCGTACACCACGTACAACATCCGATACAAAAGAAAAGATATAAGAAAGCAATAAAGGTGACATCGTCCTTGGAGTATGAGGACTCACCAAATCTTCAGTCTCTAAAGTGATCAACTAGCCATGAACGGAGGGAGAGAAAATCGTCAAGCTCTACATTAGTGAAACAATGTAGACACAAGTATGGATTAGTACATGGAATGTACTAAGTATGAGGGATATGTATAAAACATGAATCATGGCAATAAGGGGAGATAATTGAAAAGCTAAACATCATAAAAGCTCTTAAGAAACATCATAAATCATGACATGGTCAATGCATTCTTAAAATCATAAGGAGAGCTTCATAAAACATTTGAAAGTAACTTAGTTTGTTTTGTGGGATATTTACTATTAACCAACATAGACCACGTGAGCTATAACGTGGAATTCGTTGTTTTGATCTCATACCGAAAAGAGATGTCATTGTTTGCCAAGGCAACAATCTTAAACTTCTAGCTTAGGTGGATCCACTAGATATTTCACTTAACACAACCTACGAGGGCATGTAGTTAGGGACAAGGAGATTTCTACTAGAGACTCGACCTCTACTAACGAGAGAGTCTCCAGCTCAATATCCTCTCGGTGCTAAGTAAAAATCCTCACGGAATAGTAATAAACATAATCTTATCATTGTTCATGGAAAAACACAATTAAATTACTAATTCAAGCTAAAATATCATAGAGTAGCTTCTTAAACTATGTGTGAGAAAGCCTTGCACCATTTATGATTTTATAATGTAAGAAAACCTTTCACAATTCATGCATACGTAAGAAAATCCTTTCACAATTAATCGATGCTTATCTTAAAGCAACCTAGACCATAAAATAATATATTTTCATAAATTATGCATAAGTTCATGAAAACATCATTCATAGCTTCATAGTCATTCTTCAAATTCATGCAAATTAGGGTTCATAGTAAAAAATCATGATCAATGTGTGGGTTCAAATTGAATTGATTGGAAATCATGAAATTGAATCTAAATAATCATAATATGATCTAAATCAAACAATCTAAATTCATACAAATAGAATCCATGAGAAATTGAATGAAAACCTAACCAATTTTGGAAAATTGAAGAAGGGAATTGAAGATCTTCAGGGATTCAATGGGTGAATGAAACACATTGATGAACACCCTACATACCTTAATCTTGAAGCGCTAAGCAATGATGAGAAAAGGTGATTTGAACTTGAAGAGCCATAAAATCCTTCTTCTTCTTCCTTGAGTTTGAGAGGGAAATTGGGGAGGATGAATTTGGGAATCAGGGAAATGAGTTTAAGGTGGGTAGTTTTAGGACCTAAAACCCTTATATAGGGCTAGGAATGAGGGTCAAAACGACAAAGCTTAGGCTTTCAGTACATAGGAAAATACCTAAATACCTTTTAAAAATAATTTTCAGACCCAGTGGATTTTCCATGAACCGTACTGGTCAACCATAGACCAAAGTACTGAAACCTTAAAATCTATCCAACTTTGACGAGACCTTCTACGGCTCGTAGGACTTCCTACACTTTGTAGACCCAATTAGTAGAACTCAACTTTAACCCAAAATTTCACTAAGTCTGGAAATTTTCTACGGGACCTTCCTATGATACGTAGTCCATTTGACGAACCGTCCTATAGTTAATCGTAGAGTGAGTTACTGGGACTTGATTTTCAAATTTATTTTTTATTTTATTTCTCCTACGAGACCGTTCAATGACCCGTACGGGTCTCGTGGACTTGAACCAGTAGCCATCTTTTGGCCTCTTTTTCCTTTTCCAAATTTTGAGGTGTTACATCAATTTTCTACTTATCTGGTTTATCATGCGAGGACCAAACACATCGAAGTAGATTGTCATTATATATGTGAAGGAGTAGATAAATGAGTCATTATTCTTTCGTATGTGTCTAATGATCTTCAAATAGCTTATGAGTTTACAAAATACATTGCACGACAACACCATTAGTTTCTAGTAGGCAAAATGATGCTTCTTGATTTGCTAACATTAATTTGAGAGGGGGGGGGGGGGGTGTTAGCATGATGGACAACTCACAAATCATGAATTAATAGTGAATGATTGTATATATATTAATGTAACTATATAGTGTTATAAACAAATGTAATTATAGAAATTTGTTCTAGTGATCAAATAGAATAAATATTGTGATAGAATAACAAATTTGGAGGGATATCATAACAGATTTAGAGGATTTGCATAGCATATTTAGAGGGATAAAATAGTTGATCTTTAGGGATATAAATGACGAATCTTAAAGGTTGTAATGTGTATACTCTCTATATAATGGAAAGACTCTTACTTTGAGAGATATTCAACACAACTCTTGACATTGCTTTCCAATTTTCTATTTCATTTTTAATATGATTGCAGAGATTAAGATACGTCTGGGGTTAGTGACTCTTTATGTTCTAGTCATGGCCTTGGTTTTGAATTGTGATACATAAACAATTGAGGATTAGTAATTTTGAAATTAAAATAGTACCAACTATATAACATGGAATAAAAAATTCCACAATTTATTTAAGTGTGTTACAAGTTGAACTATAGTGGATTAGTTTGAATTGTTATAATTGTCTAGTTGAATCTCTCCTCTCCCTTGCTGACACAAAGACAAAAACAAGAAGAGAACAAAATGACATTTTACTTTCTTTCAATTGAAGGAACATTCCATCTTCATAAACTATACTTCTAAAGCAGAATTGGGAGCTCATTGTTCCTTCACTAACAATTAAAGGATAAATCAATGAAAAGTTCTTTTTAAATGGTTTATTTAAATTGAGTATTCATTGTCATTGTTGGGTGTTGAAGTGTGTGTCCATCGCATTTAAAAAGGTTGTTAGAAAGAGCATACTTTTATTATTTAATAATATTCTCAACATGCCCCCTCACGTCCAGGTCTAATTTTTTTTTCATGGGCCAAGCATTCTGCTCTGATATCATGTTGAAATGTGTGACCATCTCATCTAAAAGTTTAAGTTGTTAGAGAAAACACACTTTTATTATTTAATTATATTCTCAACATTGGGATTAATTATGTGTAATGAAAATACATTTAACTATTTTTGCAGTTTCACTTAACAAGGCAAAATTTGCTTTCTCCCATTATCGTTTTCATTTCTCTCCTCATTTTTTGTATGTCAAATACATAATTTTATTTTATACCTTGACATTTGAGAAAATTATCAAAAAAATTAAAAAAAAAACGAAAATAAAATACCTTGGCATTGTTTGTTCCCGTTAAAAATTGAAATTTTCTATTTATTGTGTTATTTTTGACGTTTTCTATGAAAGTAACCAACTACTATAATAATTAATCATCAGTCTATTCAAAATTCCAACTAATTATGACTTAGAAATAAATGGTTCTATCATAAATCAATTTCTTGTGATTAAGTCTAAGATGTTCTCTTTATTTATTTTTACTCGTTCGTTATTATTACTAAAAACAAATATTCATATTACTTGTTACTTTTAGCATATCAAGAAAATATATATATTATAATAAAATACTAATATTAATTAATATATTTATAGGATGTACAAAATTCAAAATCAATAATAAAAGTGAACTGAAGAAATAAAATATTTTCTTTAAATGTGATGGTGATGCCCTATCTACTTATTACTGATTTAATTAATCAAACGAGGGAAGTTAGAAAAATATCTTAATGGCTACAGATTTGACAAAGGACCTAACGTACAAGTTTTATAGTCAGTCTTTAAATCTACCTTTTTAATTACGATTATCTTTTAACTACTCTTACATTCAAATACTTTCACGTAACCTAATATTGTTAAGAAAAATTAATAACAAATGAACAAGTGAGAACTAGAAACTGTACGTGACAATAAATGTATGAATACTGATTTACATCAATTAAGACATCACATTTGTTTTTTTTATTAAATTAAAGAAAAGCAAGAACATTTTTTTTCCTTTATAACATAATATAAACATAATCATTTTAATTTAATTATCTTACTTCTGTTTTATAGAAACATCTCTCATTTTTTAATTATTTTTTTAAGAGAGAAGTATTAAAAACACCCCTAAACTTGACGTGAATAATTTGTTTCATTTTCGAACTATTGACAACTTTAAAAACACTCTTTTACTTGACTAACTGAACTTAAATACACCCTTGATCTTGGAACATGATTGAAATACACTCTTAAATTCTCATTAAATTTAGGAATGTTTTCAACACTTCTCTAGACTTTTATTAAGATTTTCATGCTCCTACAAAAGTTTGAGACTGTTTGTTATGTCATGTGATAGATCGGGGGTGTTGGAGTGTTTTAAGTTTAATTAGTCAAGTATATAAGTGTTTTAAAGATTCTCAATAATTTAAAAACGAAACTAATAATTTACATCAAGTTCACAAGTGTTTTCAATATTTCTCTCCTTTTTATATTTCAACTTTTTACAAGACATTTTTAATATTACAAATTTAAATGATTCTAAATTCAAAAATCTTATTTATTTATTTTTACTATGTATTACGTCAAAACAGACCATCAAGTTGAAACAGAGAAATAATAATAATAATAATTTTTTAAAAAAATTTAAACATGTTTAATTATTATAAGGCCGTCGGTGAGGATGAAGGGTGGATATACAATTAGCACAAACATGACGTGATATTTTTGGAAACTGAGTAGAAAAAGACAAGATCATATATTAAATGAAAAAAAGAAAAAGGAAAAATAAAAAAGCAGTGCACCGACAGAAACTTGGTTTGGGTTGTCGGAGAAGAGAAACCGGAAGTAGCCGGTAAGAACAGCAAAGTACAGGCTGTTCACAACCACTTCCATAATCTTTTGCTTGTATAGCTAACACAACTTTGCCAGTTTGATTGGACATACTCAAAAATGTCAATCTCCATTAAAAACAAATACCTTTATCACACCTCATAAATTAATACAGGTACTAATTTCACTTTAACCACGGTTCAGCTAGTTATTTTTTTAAAATTATATTATTTTAAATTTTTTGGTATGTATAATCAAAATTTGACTTTTTAAAATCATCTCAATTATATTGATTTCTCTTTGGTACAATTTGGTTAATTTTTCTTTTTTATTTTATTTTTAAAATATCACCTCAAAATATATTATTATTAAAAGTTTTCTTTCGCAAATATGTTCGTGAATAACACTTCAATTCTTTACCAAGAAATCAAGAATGTAAAGGCTTGTTGTCGTATTGTTTGATCTTAAACAATTAATAGGAGTGCTTGCGTAGATTTTGTTACATTGTTTGATAGAGTATGTATTATACTGTAGTATAATTTAATTTTAAACATAATTAATTAAAGGTTAACTAAAGAATGAAGAACCAAATTTGTCTAATCAACAGAGGTCTAGGACCTAGATTATATTTATATTTTGAAAATGTTATAAAATATATTTATATATTAAATTTAACATATTGCTAATATATAAAATATGTTTACATACACGTAAGGTTATTCGGTTTGGTTCAACATTTTTTTTGGCTATTTCATAAATTAAAAAGATCATCCCAATTGTTCGGGACATTATACACTTAAATAAAAGTCCATAATTTTATTTTTAAAATGATATAAATCGATTTGATTCAAGAATTCGATCAAATTTTCATGTTTTTTTTACACCCCTACGTTAAATGATTCATTTCTTTAGTAAGTTTTCAATGTATACTCATTAACAATAATTAGCCATCTGTGTTTGTATAAAAGTTATTTTAAATAGATTCTAAAGGATCGTTTTACTCGTGGAATTAGACATTATAATCTTGATACAGTATAATTCTTTAGATTAGTTTTATTGATATACATTTAATTTTAAAATTATGTACACCATAATTCTTGTATTATTTCTATTCCATACACATTCTATACTGAACTACAATTTTAGAACTATCATTTTCGGAATAAAACAACAAAATAAAACTTTTACCCTTTTTGTTTTTTAATAGTGAAAGAAGACATTTATTTGAGATCGAGTGGACTATGTTTGTAAATTGTATTTTCCAATTCTATTATGCTTAAATTAAAAAGAAATGTTAAGGAATTAGTTCACCTTATATGTCATTCTAATCTAAATTCGAATTTCCCACCAACAAGGATTATGGTGGAGTGGTAAATATTTCTTCATCATTAATCAAAAGGTCTCGGGTTCGGACCCCCTTGGGTACGAAGTGAGTGCGTCCCCTCCAAATGTGGGACTTTCCGGAGCGAATCCAAATTTAGTCGGACTCCAATGTGGATGGGTATATCGGACACCGTTTGAGAAACCAAAAAAAATAATTTGAATTTCCCTAATATTATTTTAAATATATTTTTAAATTTAGAAAAAAAAAAACAATTTAATTTTTTACTCTATTTTAGCGACAAGTTCTTATAGTTATATAAATTTTGATATTCAAAACAATAAATAGATTTTAAAATTAAAGTTAAAGTTTTTAACTTTTCTGAATTATTTGTCTAATTAAATTTATTCTTGTTCTGTTACAATTTATCAGTCTTAAATTTAGTTTGTTTCGAATATTTTCTTTTTGAAAATCATTTAATTCTAAATTTTTTGAATGATGTATTTAACATTATAAATCAAGAAATATTTTAGTATATTTTTAATTATTTTTGTTTAAAAAATAAATTAAATTGAAAGAGAAGAGTATGTATAAAGACAAAAGAGGGTTAGAATTGAGGCAGCTAGCTCTGCATCGTATATCTCTAAAAAGTCTAAACCAACCCAGAGCCGATTCCTGGTTACCGGTGAAGCCGGTTAAAATTCCTAATAATGTAATTTAATTTAATAATTAATAAAATTAAATCTGCCAAAGAAATGATAAAAAGAGAGTAGCACTAGCATTATCAGAGAAGAGAAGGAAGGTGAAGTTAGAGGAGTGATGTCCAGTTGAGGAAATGCACTGTTTCTTCACATTGGCATAACCCCTAGAAGTGAATCAAGATTGATTAAGCTGTGTTTTAAGGTACCCTCTGTTTCTTTGAGGAGAAGAAATGGAGGCAGGTGCTGGAATGGTAGCTGGATCTCACAAGCGCAATGAGTTGGTTAGGATTCGACATGATTCTGATAGTGGGGTATCATTCTCAAACTCTTTGCTTTATTACTTTTTTTGTTCTTGATTCAATACAGATGTTTTAGATCTGATTGTGAGGTTTTTGATCAAATCCTATATCTTATCTGGATTTAAGTGTTCAAGTTGACTCAGATTTCTAATAAAGTTTTGATCTTTTCATCAATTTGGAGCATTTTGGTTTTTGAATTTGTCTTCTTGATTCAGTGTTGGGGTTTAGATCTGACCTGGTGATTCTTGAGATTATCTTTTCATCAATCAATTTGGACTTTAAAAGTGTTCTATTATTACTTCTTTAAGCATACTAGGGCTTGTAATTTGGTGGTTGAAGTAGAGTGAATTCTTATCCCAAGACTGGGTTTTTCCCATGAATTTGGAAGTTTATTGATGTTATTCTTGTTTAAGATTTGATTCCTATATCAGGATTTGAGTACATTTTGGAATGAACTGGATGTATCAAGATTTGAGCTCTCTATAAATATTGACATTTTGTTTTTTCCCCTTTCATTCACTCTTCAACACCCCACCTCCCACCTCATGTGGTTGGACATTTGATGCATGATCAAATTTAATGTGGGGCCCAACATGTGAAATGGGTCTTACTATAATACCATGTGAAAATAGGCTTTGGGCTTAACTTACGCCCCCAAAGCTAAGATCAAAGGGAGGAGGATTGTCTAAGCCTAATAACGAGACCATTCGTCTCATTAATCACCGATGTGTGACTTTTTAACTCTTCAACATATACATACCTGATGTTAATTCGTGATGGGAAGTTCTTCGAAAATGTACTTTTTTGCTACTTCAAATTTGAGCAGTTTTGTCTCGTGTGTTATCCTCATGTAGTAACTGATGGCTGCTTTAGGAGAAAGATAGGCATGTTCAATTTCAGGATTTCATTTTAGATCCGCATATTAGTTCAGGAGTATGGATCATGAATATTTCTTTGGTTTTTCCTTGTATGTTTGGCACAAGAATGTCAATCAAAATTTAAGTCTATATATTTGGTTTAAAGCCCGCATTTCACATTTCGAGCATTCATTTCCTTCTTGGATGAACTGAGATGCATTTTCTTCAGAATCACTTCTATGGACAAATATAAGTTGGTGAAATTTTTCAATGTCAAAAGCAAAAAGATAATCGTGTCTAAACAGGCTTGTTAGAGTTCATTCACTTTAAGAGGCCTGCCTTGTTGAAATGGTTGAATCTACTAATTATTAGTTTCCAGTACCCTCCATCCAAATGAGTGAATGACCCCTCTGCTAGTAGTTTATTAGACTGAAGCTTGAGTAGGTTTGCGTGTATCTATTGGTTAATCTAAATACCTGTTAATTTAAGTGGACATTTTGGTGCAGCCGAAACCCTTGAAGCCTCTCAACAGTCAAATATGCCAAATTTGTGGTGATACTGTTGGGTTGACTGCTACTGGTGATGTATTCATTGCTTGTAATGAGTGTGCCTTTCCTGTTTGCCGGGCTTGTTATGAGTACGAGCGTAAAGATGGAAATCAATCATGTCCTCAATGCAAGACCAGATACAAGAGGTTCAAGGGTGAGTTCAATATCTTTTTCTGTTACTTTTTTGGTTCCTTGCGCTTTCATTTTTGCTTCTAAACTGAACTTTTGAAACTAAGTCATTGCTTTGTCAATGTATTAGGGAGTCCACGAGTGGATGGAGATGATGACGAGGAAGATGATGATATCGACAATGAGTTCAATTATGCTCAAGGAAACAGCAAGGCCAGACAGCAATGGCAGGGTGATGATGCTGGTCTCTCTTCATCCTCTAGACACGAATCTCAGCAACCGATCCCTCTTCTTACAAATGGCCAGCCAGTGAGTGATAATATGCTTATGTTGTCATTTTGTGCTTTGGCTGTATTTTTGTTTCATTAATCTGTTGTAGAACCTCCTGGGAGGTCCTTGATTTGCATCCCTTATTTGTGAGTGAAGTGTAGTTGAATGGATTTTCTGCAGGAAACTCAGTTTTGAATGCTGATAACAAATTGTGGCTTCAAATGAATTGATTTAATGTATTATTAAAATAATCACTTATTTAGCCAATCAGCCATGGTCTTGGGTCCTTAATTATTGAGTGTCATATGAAGCAAAAACTAACCATTGTTTAAGTCCTCTTCCTTGCACTAAACTTTACAACAATCTCTACAAATTTTGATAGTTGACTGTCCTGCTCGTCTTTCTGATTCTTTTCTAAATCAAAACTTACTGATATCTGACTGTGGGTTTACGGCTGATGGATGAAAATTGAAACGGACCCTGTTTCAATTAGATTGGCTGCGTTCTGTATACCAGTTTTGTCCACTGGGTGATTTACCTGCTTTTATGCTTAGACTTTGAAAAGCAGATTTGGAGCAAATGGTGTTATATATGGTGAATGAACAAACTAGTATGTTCATTTGATAATTTATTAACCAAAACAAACTAGTATGTTCATTTGATAATTTATTAACCAAAAATGATGGATTTTTGGTGTAGTCCTTATCTATTGGCATGATATTACTTTTTGTATTTTTCTGGCAAGTGTACTGAACTCTTCTGAGCATAGTCCCTGGCACATTGATTTTTTCTAAAAAAAGTCTTTCTGCTTGTCTTAGGTATCTGGTGATTTTCCTAGTGCAACAACTGATACACAATCTGTAAGAAGTATGTCAGGACCCTTGGGCCCTGGAGACAAGCATTCATCCCTGTCTTATGTTGATCCAAGACAGCCTGGTACTGGCCTACTTGAATATATTCTTAGTTGGCTGAAATAGTGTGTTAAAACACTTTATTCGTTCTCTAAACTTCTGATAATTTCATACTTTTGCAGTTCCTGTAAGAATTGTGGACCCCTCAAAGGACTTGAATTCTTACGGGCTTGGAAGTGTTGACTGGAAGGAGAGGGTAGAGGGTTGGAAACTGAAACAGGAGAAAAATCTGGTGCATTCGACAAACAGATATGCCGAAGGGAAAGGCGGAGACATTGAAGGGACAGGGTCGAATGGAGAAGAGCTACAAATGTAAGCATCTTATTGAATAAATGAAAAATATTTAGGGAACATCCGATATATTATAGATGACTGGATCAAACTTTCGCTCCTTCCTTTAATAACTCCAGCAGTGATATCCATCTCTCTCACTGCAAAAATCTTGTAATACTTGGTTTGAGAAGTGAAATGTTGAAAGAAAATTCCTTTTTAATGTCCTGACACTGTTATGATGTCCATTTCACCATCCCTGCTAAAATTTGTAGTACTTAGTTTGGGAAATGAATTTCCTTTCTATTGTCCTTGAACTGTTTCTCTGTTTATTAGTCAATTTTCTTGGTTTTATAATACTGCAAGAAAATATAATTCAAAACTATGATACTTATTGGTTCTCTCTTTGACAGGGCTGACGATGCTCGCCAGCCTATGAGCCGTGTGGTGCCTATTCCTTCATCCCATCTTACCCCATATCGGGTTGTTATCATTTTGCGGTTGATCATCTTGGGCTTTTTCATGCAATACCGTCTAACTCATCCAGTGAATGATGCATATCCTCTGTGGCTAGTATCAGTTATTTGTGAGGTTTGGTTTGCCTTGTCCTGGCTTCTCGATCAGTTTCCAAAATGGTCACCAGTCAATCGTGAGACATTCCTTGACAGGCTAGCTTTGAGGTTAGTTGCTATGCTGCTCTTAGGGAGAAATTGTTTTGAGTAGTGGAAGGTTTCAAATATTTCACTTCCTTTTAGGATAAATACTATGCTTCAAATCTCGTGTTCTAGTTTTCAGTCTAGAAAGTTTTTTCCTCACTTTCTCAGACATGATAGAGAAGGGGAGCCTTCGCAGCTTGCACCTGTTGACGTCTTTGTCAGTACAGTGGATCCTTTGAAAGAACCTCCTCTCATTACTGCAAACACAGTGTTGTCCATCCTTGCTGTTGATTATCCTGTGGACAAGGTCTCATGCTATGTGTCAGATGATGGTTCAGCAATGCTAACGTTTGAAGCCCTTTCTGAGACCGCAGAGTTTGCAAGGAGATGGGTTCCCTTCTGCAAGAAATTCAGCATTGAGCCTCGGGCCCCTGAATTTTATTTTGCTCAAAAGATAGATTATTTGAAGGACAAGGTTCAGCCTTCTTTTGTGAAAGAGCGCAGGGCAATGAAGGTACAAATGAAACTTTAATACGCTGAATTTAATGGGGACTTATTGGTATGCAGGCGACTAGGCATCACGTTTTAGTATAACACTTCTGTTTGATGGTAGTTGAGTTTTATTCACCAAATGCTCCATTAGTTGAACTCTATTATTTTTGATAGGATTGTGAAAGGCTTGAATGTCTAAGATCCCTTAACGAATCAATGTATACAGGATAAGTAGGTGTGGAGATAACTTTTGCCTGAAAGTTTGTTGGTTAGCTGCAGAGTGGTTTATGAGATGGGAAAGCTCAGGCCTCTCTGTTGCTAGGATTTATGCCGATAATATGCCAAATTCCTTTTTCTCTGTAATAAACTTTTTACCAATCAAGCAATTATAATAATCTGACAATTTTGACATTGCAGAGGGAATATGAAGAATTTAAAATACGTATCAATGCTCTTGTTGCAAAAGCACAAAAAATGCCTGAAGAAGGTTGGACAATGCAAGATGGAACAGCTTGGCCTGGAAATAACCCTAGGGATCATCCAGGAATGATCCAGGTATTCTTTATGTATCTAATAATTATGTGAAAGTTGACTCACTGTACATCTTGTCCTGTTTTTAATTACTTTGGATTGGATGATAGGTCTTTTTGGGGCATAGCGGGGGCCTTGATACCGATGGAAATGAACTTCCTCGTCTGGTTTATGTTTCTCGTGAGAAGCGACCAGGTTTCCAACACCACAAGAAAGCTGGAGCTATGAATGCTTTGGTAGGCCACTGATAATTACAATATGAGATCTTCCAATTTTATTGAGCATGCCATCAAAGTTGAATAGTTCTATTTTATATAAACACCTCATGGTTGTGATGATGGAGAATGTCTCATAGCATACTTGATAATATTGCTCTCCTTATGCTATCTGATATTATTATCTTGTGTGATGTTCCATTTATTTAGGCTGTACCTTCAATTTTCTGCAGATTCGTGTTTCTGCAGTTCTTACCAATGGAGCATATCTTTTGAATGTCGATTGTGATCACTACTTTAACAACAGCAAAGCACTTAAAGAAGCTATGTGTTTCCTCATGGATCCTGTTCTTGGAAAGAAGACATGCTATGTTCAGTTCCCTCAGCGATTTGATGGCATTGACTTGCACGATCGATATGCTAACCGAAACATTGTGTTCTTTGATGTAAGTGTCACATACACATTCCCCAGATTGTTTATCAACCACCTTTGGTATGTCAGTTATGTTTAAGTTGGAGTGCTCATTTCATTTTGTTCATGTCTCACAGATCAACTTGAAAGGGTTGGATGGTCTTCAGGGTCCTATGTATGTGGGAACTGGGTGTTGTTTTAACAGGCAGGCTCTATACGGGTATGATCCTGTCTTAACTGAGGCAGATTTGGAGCCAAACATCATTGTGAAGAGCTGTTGTGGTGGGTCAAGGAAGAAGGGAAGGAGTGGAAACAAGAAATACATTGATAAGAAGAGGGCTGTAAAAAGAACAGAATCCACTATCCCAATTTTCAATATGGAAGACATTGAAGAAGGCGTAGAAGGTAATGTCCTTAGAAAATCTTGGTCCATCCTCTATGGTAAAATTAAGTGTTCTACTTAGATAAGTCAATATCGTCTTAAAGCATCTAACTTCTGAGTGATTACAACTAAGATATACTTGGGAAGTATCATAGTTTTGACATACTCTTAAGGTTATTTTCTATCAGATATATGATGGGTTCAGAAGCAAAGTGAGAAAACCTTTTTATGATATTTGAAAAGTTAGTTTAGCTGAATGTGTTTATTGTAACTCTCAACTCTTCTACTGTTCTGTGTTTATTTGACAAATTTAATTTGTTCAGTCCTCCCAACTTCTCAACCTGTCTCATAGCTGAGGCTGCTAAATGTATGAATACCCTCATCACAGTGTTGTTTGTTGACTGTTCTCTTTGGATTTGCAGGATATGATGAGGAGAAGTCACTGCTTATGTCACAGAGGAGCTTGGAGAAGCGGTTTGGTCAATCACCAGTGTTTATTGCTGCCACCTTTATGGAACAAGGAGGCATTCCCGCATCCACTAATCCTGCATCTCTTTTGAAAGAAGCAATTCATGTTATTAGCTGTGGCTACGAGGACAAGACTGAATGGGGAAAAGAGGTACAACAACAATATTGAATTATATACTGTTATGACTTTAGATGTCCATTTTGCTTGGCTGATTGATCTTATTGTGGCACAAAAGCCATTATTAAGTATTTGTGGTTTCCTATCAGATTGGGTGGATCTATGGATCTGTCACTGAAGATATTTTGACTGGGTTTAAGATGCATGCACGAGGATGGTATTCCCTATATTGCATGCCTCCTCGACCAGCGTTTAAAGGGTCTGCTCCTATCAATCTTTCTGATCGTTTAAACCAGGTGCTCCGGTGGGCCTTGGGTTCTGTTGAAATCCTGTTGAGTAGGCATTGCCCAATTTGGTATGGCTACAGTGGCAGATTGATGCTTCTGGAGAGATTAGCCTATATTAATACCATCGTCTATCCTCTCACATCTTTACCTTTGCTTGCTTACTGTACGCTTCCTGCCATCTGTCTTCTGACCGGGAAATTTATCATTCCTGAGGTATGTAAAAGTTTCATTCAGATTGCTTTATGCTGTTAAGTTTAAATAGTTGATTGAAACATTGAATACCAACAGAATGATTTCCATGCCGTACTTGTCCAATTAGAAAAGGCTGGGTATACTAACTTCTCACACTGAAATGATCCCCTGGTGTTGTGGGAAGGGAGTCAAGTTGAAAATAGGAAAGTAAATACTACAAATTGTTTCCTCTAACCTTGTATTTTCCTGTCAAAATTCTGTTCCGTGTCTTCATGCTGAGAACTATTTTGCTTTTCTGATTTTAGTCTTTTTCTTTGGATGGGACTGTTCGTTCAACCCTTGAGATATGTTTATACTCATGCTTGCCCGTAAATATTGTCTTGATCCCCTTAGCTTGTATATACATTTATGAATAATTCTCAATTACCTGCAGATAAGCAACTATGCTGGCATGTGGTTCATTCTACTCTTTCTTTCCATTTTCGCAACTGGTATATTGGAGCTTAGGTGGAGTGGTGTGAGTATTGAAGACTGGTGGAGAAATGAACAGTTCTGGGTCATTGGTGGTACATCAGCTCACTTGTTTGCAGTTTTCCAAGGTCTCCTGAAAGTGCTTGCTGGGATTGATACCAACTTTACAGTCACGTCAAAGGCAAATGATGAGGATGGAGATTTTGCTGAGCTTTATGTGTTCAAATGGACGACTCTCCTTATTCCTCCCACAGCAATCCTTATCATGAATCTGGTAGGAATTGTGGCGGGTGTTTCATATGCCATAAACAGTGGATACCAATCATGGGGTCCTCTATTTGGGAAGTTGTTCTTTGCCATTTGGGTCATTGTCCACTTGTACCCTTTCCTCAAAGGTTTGTTGGGACGTCAGAATCGTACTCCTACCATTGTTATTGTCTGGGCAGTTCTCCTTGCATCCATATTCTCATTGCTTTGGGTGCGTATCGATCCTTTCACATCAGACGCATCAAAGACTGCTGCAAGAGGTCAATGTGGTATCAACTGCTAGTGAGAAGTTTATTTATTTTAAGGTAAGATAAGATGTTTGTTTATCCATATGGTCACATGTTGTAAATAAGAAAACTAAGGCGGCGCGGTTAAGTCCTGTAGTCATTTTGTACCAATGTTGTAAGTCGGAAGGAGTGGTGATGCATGAAAGACATCAAACTCACATGGATTTTTGCCTTTTTGTTGTATACCGTTTACATGTCTCAGATGTTCATGCAAGCACTGTAACTTATGATGTGAAGAATTTTTAATTTAATTTTGTTATCTTGTCGTTTGGTTGTTGCAGAGTATCATTCGACCTACTTCCTCAAAGATGACATGTTTGTGATTGAGTTTGGAGCTGTTAATATGTTTTACCTTGACAGACTTTTTTTATTTTTAGAGGCAATTGGGGAAACGCTTGCTTATTTGAGGAGTCCATTCCCTATATGGTCACTCAAGTTTAGTTTAGAGAATTGCCTTGAAATATCATTTATGTTTCATTTAGGATCAAAATATCACTCAACTATCACTATTTTTCTCCAAATATACTTTACATTCCAAAAGCCCTACTCTCTCTTAGTTGGCATGGCATGTCATTAAAGTCTTTTTTTTTAATAATAGACTAATTTAATTCATTAAACTCATTTAACTAAAATAATGATCATATTATTTTTTAAAAAGATTTATTAGTTTATTAAGAATAATTTTTCATACTTAAGAATCTTTTATCATAATTAAACTTTTTATTTTTTTATGCTATGAAGAATAGGTTTTTAAAACGTACTATAATATTATTAATTTTGAATATTTATAAACACATACATTCAAAAAGAATATTGATATACAATGCTAACTTACATCAATTAATCATAAATTGTATAATGAATCAATAATATTAAAGGTAAATTAACTAATACAATAATATTAATTGTGTATTTTGAAATTCATACTTACAATTTTTATTTTTTTGAAAAAATAGAAAGTGAATAATATTATATTTTTTTTTATCTAAAAAACAATATTAAATACCTCAAAAGTCTCCTTCTATTCTAGTTGATACGTCATGTCATTAAATCATCATTTAAAAAAATAATAGACCTATTTAATTCACCAAACTTATGTCTCTACAAAACAAATATATAAATTACATGAGAATTTATGAAGATTATATATATAAAAAAAAACTAATTCCTTTATATATTTTTACCAAACAAAATTCAATGAAAAAACTTTTGTGTGCAATTATTATCTGGTAATTTTTAAAATTTCTAAGTAAATTATTTGAAAATTTTAAGCAATTTTTTTCATAAAAGTATTCAAATAAATTTGTAAGGTTGACAAAAAAGTTGGTATGAAAGAGAAAATTATTATTTAACTTTTTTTTAATTTAATTTTTTATTTTTATTCTTTTTTTCTATATTATATTATATTTTAACTTCTCATACAATTAAACACCAATATATATTCTTATCTCATCCCAAATTTATGAAATACAAGTAATAATTAATTTAATTGCCTATTTTAATTCAATAATATACATATTATATGAGATTAATATAGTGATAAATAAAGATCAAAATTTTATTTTCTAATATAAATATTATTCACTTTCTATTTTCTTTTCAGAAAAAAAGATATTGTAAGTATATATGGATTTCAAAGCACCCAATTAATTATTTTTTCATAGTTAATTGACCTTTAATAGTATTGATCCATTATATAATATATGATTAATTGATGTAAGTTGACATTCATAAGTGATTTATATATCAATGTCTTTTTGAATATATGTGTTTATAATTATTCAAAATTGATGACATTATTGTAAATTTTTAAAAACTATTCTTCATCACATAAAAAATAAAAAAATAATTATGATAAAAGATTCTTAAGTATGAAAATTTATTCTTAATAAACTAATATATCTTTTTTTAAAAATAATATGATCATTATTTTAGTTAAATGAATTAAATTAGTCTACTATTAAAAAAAGACTTTAATGACATGTCATGCCAACTAGGAAAGAGTGAGGCTTTTGGAGTGTCAAGTATATTTGGAGGAAAATAGTGATAGTTGGGTGATATTTTAGTCCTAAATGAAACATAAATGATATTCTAAGACAATTCTCTAAACTTGGGTGACCATTTAGGGAATTGACTCCTTATTTGAGCCTTTAACAATTACATTTTGTGTTATTTTCTCGTAACATAGTTTATTTGTGATTGATTTGGATGGTGGACTGCTTTTGTACATCATGTGTCGGTCAGTATCGCATCTTTCACTTTTACCTATACTTGATACTAGTCGTCAACGTTTTGCCTGTTTTTTCATCTTTGCACAACCATTCATACTTTCAACAGAATCCTTTTGATTCAACTTTTCCACTTCTTATTTGGTTGGCAAAAATAAGCTTCTGTGGACCCCCATTTGATTAGACTCTTCACCCAATACTTGAGTATGACACTGTTTTCTACTTGCATATCAGTCTGACACGACCAAAACATTCGACTAAACGTAAATCATTAAATTTACCAATCAAGTGTATGACATGTATGCAATTGGCATATGGAAAGTAGCAGGGCAATCAACGAAACAGCTTTGACAATCACAAAGCTTTAAGGTTTTACGTCAAACGGTGATTGGCAATATCTTGCCATCAAACTGCATTTCATTATCTTAGTGAAAAAAGAGAGACCAAAACCAGTATCAGCATTCTCACCTGACAAACCAGGCTCAATCCAAAACAAAATTTCCAGCGTCTGGAAGAAGGAGCAAGATAAATAAAACTCAATTTTCCCTACCCTTTGCCTATTCTTGAATTGCTCGTAGCATATTTCTGAAGGAACTCATTTTACTCTTCATTTTCTGCCTCTATCAATATCCTCTTGCATGCTTCATAACACATGAAAGATATTCCTGCGGCAGGAACTAACTTCATGCAGCTGGGACCAAGCCCTTTATACAGACCATGAATCCCATCCTGTTCAAGTATACTCACAAGAGCATGAATTACATTCTTGTAAACTGCTCTTCCACTAACAGCACCCACCTGCATGTGCTTACGAGCCACCTCCAGAGGAAAGGTTGCAGTGCTAGATATAGCACCAGCTGCTGATCCAATCAGAAGAGTCTCTATGTTTCCAATCTTCTCTTCCTTGAAAATCTTTCTGTAGGCTTTCCGCAATGAATCATAAGCAAAGTAGTTTGTGGCGGCATAGGGAATGACTCCTATAACACTTGGAGTGAGACCTCTATAGAGCTCAGCTGGCCCACCCTCTTTCAATATTTTTACAAATGCATCAAGTAAACCATTGTAAACTCCTCTCTGCAAATAAAAAGGTTGGCATTCAATCAAACAAGTACAGTTTTTAGAAGAAGTTTCAGAGGAAAACCTTCAAACTGTCAACAAGAACTTCATTTTTACCTGAATTGTCAACCGAGTCTTCACTAGCTCAAGTGGATATGTCAGTAAGGTAGAGCTGACTCCGGCACACGCTCCTGCAACTAATGAGGCAGGAATTGGAATTTTGGATTGCTCACCGGGTTTAGATGACAAGTTCTTATTAACAGTATCATACACAAAAAGCTGCATTAAGAAAAAACGATATCAGCAACGACAAGCCACTTTTAGTAGTGAAGCATTCTCCCATCCGTAGTTGGAAGCAGAACTGTCTGACCCAAAAGGTTAACTCAGCAATTGACAATTTATTCATACATGACAAGTTACGAATGTTTAACACAACATGGAATTACCATATTCAAGTTGTATCTACAATAAAATCCAGACAAAGTAATAGAAAGAAGCCTGCTACAAACCATTCAGCTTACAGGAGCTGGTCTTTCAGAACTCTAAATCAACCAACACAATTGCACCACAGTACTTGTCAACTTCAGTAATTGAGTAACACTAGCTTTCTCCAGGAAACAAGCTACACATTGATATTTATGTAAACATTGCATCTATCTCATTTGGCTACGTAAATAAAGTAAAACAGAGTGCAAGGGTATGTCAAACTAGTTAGACAAGAAAGCAGCACTGCAGCAGAGTAAATATTAGCAGGTTTCACCCCTAAAAATCTATTCAACAGTCACTTACATACTGATTTAAACTTCTAAGGTTGAAGAACAATTTCAACAAAAATAGTTCTCATCTCTCATTTCCATTTCCTCTCATTTCCCCTTAAGGGAGTCAAAAATAGTTACTCTGAAGTAAAATCAAGTTTTCTGATGCATACATATCATGCACCGTAAAAACTGTGAAAAATTTCACAGGCTAGAAAAGTAGAACACTGCATCAGAGGAACAATAAGAGGATTAAACCAATATTTTGGAATTGCATCTAGATATTCATGCAACGCTAATCAGTCAAAATGGAAGAATAACTCATTACAAAAGAGGAGCTTCAACTAATTTTGTTGTGATCACCAGACTTGATTGATGATTCACTACCCAAAGGACCAGTAGCACCAAAATATAAGGAAAAAATGAGCCACCATGCCGTTTATCCTAAACCACCAACCCATCAAAATTAAAATTGCCTCCGTTAACAAGCAGTTTCACTCCAACAACAACTAAACTACTACTATTACTATGCCTTGATATCTAGCTAGTTGGGGTTGGCTATGTGAAATTCTCATTAACCATGTTGCTCAATTTAGACCCAGCAATCCAATATAGCAGGTTAACTCCAATAGACAAAAAGAAAAAAATGAGGCTAAACAAGTAATGTCAAAGGCACTGATTGAGGATTATTGCATATAATTCTCAAAAAATATGCTTTGCTAACATTCCTTACAAGAAGTTATTGCATACATGAAAAGAAAATCAATCAATCAGGTCGGGAAAACAATGGGACACAAAACACTTGCTTGATTTCCAGAAAGTTCATTACTAAAGAAAAATGTCGATAGATCCTAGCTTGTTCCTTATATTCTTGATCCACTGACCAAAGTACCAATAGCAACAAAAGATCAAAAAAAGAAAAAGGGAAGTAGCATCCTCAGATGTTTAATCCTACAACCCCTCAAAACAAAAAGCATGTCTCCATCAACCTAACATTAATAGAGAAACAAGGAACATATATGCACAGAGAATAACGATGAGGTTGAATACTCATCTAATAGGTAAACGCTGCCACAGCCACTTATAAGAGTGGCAGCAAATACAAAGTATTAACATCAAAATTATTGGTGATCTGTTATAAGGGAACTTCTCCATCAACCTAACATTAATAGAGAAACAAGGAACATAAATCTACTTCAATTTCTTGAATTTTAAGAGAACAGTCATTGTCTGAATGATGACAACTTATGTCAGTTTTATTGTGGTTGAAGTCTGAAATAAAATTTCAAACTTTCCGAGACTTCAAATCAGCTAAGCAAGGAATTCATACAATAAAATAGAACAACTCCTAATGAGATAAAACATTTTTATCAATGACAAACATTAGTAGCATAAAAGGGGCCTAAACTCAATTTTACAAAATACAATTAATTTTTACCTCTACAGCTTTGCTAGGGGCAACTCGAATCACATTAACAAAGTTACCCCTAAACAATCCAGTCCATCCTTCAGTCTTCATGATACTATTGAACACCTCAGTACTAGAATGTCCACTACTTCCCACCATCAAATGTGTCCTTATCGTCTCCAATGGAGCTACAGCAGTTCTAGATATCGCCCCTGCGATTGCACCACTTATTAACCTCCTTAATGAAGGATTTGAAACCTTAAGCTTAATCTTTAGCCCACCTTTCTTCTTCTTCTCCTTCACAACCCCTTCTTCCTCCCCATTCCCTACAATCTTAAACCCCTCAGAGAATGATAAATATTTCATACACAAATCGGAATAAGGTAGCTTGAATCCACCATTTTCATCCCGGGAATCAGATGGATTAGGTGATGAAACACCAAAACCCATACTTCCCATCTGACCAACTGATGCAAACAATCCACCAGGACAAAAGTTTGAATCTTGGAGACTCCATTGGAGCCCCAAATGAGAAATAGACATACTCCCATCCTTTTTACACTCCAACGCTTGTATATCCCTTCTAGCCATCAATCTAGACTTCCCCACAAAAAACCAAAAAATACCCTTTCCCCCCTTCTCAATGTAGAACTTGAGAACACAAGAAAATAGTCAGATTTTATGTGAGCAGACAATTTGGGACATTCAAAGAATCGATTTTTACTAAGTGGGTATATGAAAATCCCATTCTTGAGAAGAGGGGTTGTAAGCTTAACGAGTAAAGATTGAATTTTTGAAGAGATTTTGATAATATCTTGGGGGAAGGGAGGCGATATATGCTATGTTTGTTGGGATGAAAAATGAGTAACAGGTGGTGACTCTGTTCCTCTCCCTTCCAACCCCAGAAAACGAAAGGAGGAAAAGATTTGTAGAAATCACTCTTATACATATAACCCCTCTTTTTCCTATAGGTTTAGGGTTTTTTACACCTATTTCACCTCTACTACTTGTAAAATATATATATTTTATTCATACTATTTATATTTATTTATAATAATAAATAAATCTATAGTTTGAAGGTATTGATTGAGTGTGTGGATATGTTGCTTAATAATGTGGGTTTTTTCATAAATACACCATTTAAGATATTATAATCTCTAAATTTTCTATCATTTAAAAAATTAAAAAAAATCTTTCTCAAATACATCTCTATCCCTCGTCGGATAAATCTATATTCCTCTCGGATACATCTTCATCCTCTCGGATACATTCTTATTCACATCAAGTAATGTATCATTCGCAATGTATCAGACATCTCGGGAGTATATCCAAAAACAATGAAAACTTCAGGGGTATCGTAATTGGGGAAATTTCTAGGATATGATGTAATTAACCCCCAAATGTATGAGATTTTTGTAAGTTATATTATCTTTTTTGAGAGAAGTATTGAAAATAACTCTAAATTTGACGCGAATTATTAATTTCATCTTTCAACTATTGACAGTCTTAAAAACATCATTTACTTGATTTACTAAACTTAAATAACCATCGATCTAGTAATATGAGTGAAATACACTCCTTAAATTCTCGTCAAGTTTAGTGGTGTTTTCAACACTTTTCTCAATTTTTTTTATCAAGAATTCAATGCCCCACAAGAGTTTGAAATCACTAGATATGTCATATGGTTTATGAAATGAATTTACAAAAGAAATAGAAAAGAATTGGTAAAACCGGAAATATAGGAGAATGTGTATGGTAACGAGATTGTTTTAAATATTCTGGTAATATGTTTTTTTCGGAAAAGAATCAGATTTGTATATGCATTTTCACAAACAAATATATTTATCTGTTTTAAAAAAATATTCATCTTTGTCCCTTGACATTAAATTTTAGGTTTATATATTTACTTCTTATTAGTTAAATTCAATATTATCATCTAATTCTTTTACGTGATATTTTTTTTCAATTAAATCTATTCACCCATTTAAATCCTTTTAACATGTCCGCTTGACCTATTAAAAGACTAATATTAAAAGTTTTATTATTCATTGTTGATCAATATAATTTCATCATTTAAATATTGTCCAAATTAAAATTCTATTTTTGCTATTGTGATAGGCTAAAACTTATTTCAATAATTCTTATTTATTGTACTGATTTTCTAGACTTAAAAATTACAAATAAATAAATCAATCAAAAGCAGAAAATTCAGGTCCTTAATTGCTCTTAATTTTAGTAATATAATATGTAAACAAATTTTGTACTAAGCTATTTTTTTCGTAGAGAAAATACGAACATGATTTTTTTTAGTTAAATGTGTTTTTTTTCCGCTCATTATAGGTATTCACTTTGAAGCCCAATTAGATTTGAATTCGCTGGAAGGTCTCATATTAAAAGACTCTCTAACAAAGACGACTACGTATTCGGGTCTTCAAAGGACTCAAACCCAAAACCTCAAATTAAAAACGAAAGAATATTTGTCACTCGACCAGTAGATTACTTTGATTTTGTTGTGATAATGCGTTTCAGCTTCTCCTTTGTGTCATGAGTACTTTTATTCTTTTAGCTCTTTCTTCATTGATTAATTTCATTTTTCAAGTTAGTTAGTACTTTATTGATTGAATTTAGATCTTTTGATTTGATGTTTTGTTCTAACTTGCCTTTATTTCATGTAAATATCTATTTTTTTTATTCTTGAGTTGTAAGTTTTGTTATTTCTCTTGGATGGCCAATTTTGTACCTTTTATGTATCTATATACCAAAAAGGATCGTAGTTTGACCCAAAGCATCTTTTATTATTGTTCTAATACCACTAATTAAATTTTTAGTAAAAATGCTTTTGTCCTAATAGTACTCCTATCATTTCGTATTACTATGGTTCCGGTTGACCCAAAGCATCTTTTAAGAAAATTTTAATAAGAGATATTTTTATTAAATTAGTTTTATCATTGATATATTGGATCTTTAAAATTCATTATTACTCTATTGTTTTATGTAGTTATTTATAATAAGAGTAAGATGGAAAAAAAAGTAATAAAATTCTCTTGATTTGTTAAAATGAATAATTAAAATAAAATAGAAGAATTTAATAAATGTATTAGTTATGTTGTTGTTTAATCTTTGGTAGATTTTTTAGCCAATATATGTATAACTACACCTTATTCAATATTATAATATATAATTAATTAATACAATAAATCATGACATTAGCAATACATAAATTATTATGAGCAACTTTCACATATAGCAAACATAAAAATCATATTTGTATGTTATAACTATAGTTTGCATAATTGCGCTCCATATCAAATTTATGTTTGTTATGGAGCTTTTGATTTTTATAATTCGCTAGATATATCTAATTTTATACAAATTGTTCAGTTTTGTATAAATTCATCTATACATTGTAATTTGTATAATAAGATATGTATTTATATAATTATAATTGTATATGATGAAAACATATTTATTTGTATTTGTATATACACTTTTCTCTCGCTTTGTACAAATACAAACACATTTTATACATTTTATACATCTGTATACCGAATGGGTAATTGTATACCGAAAATGGCTAATTGCATATCGAATTAGATGGCAAAAAAATGGGATGTTTGCTGCGAATTACAAATAAAATAAATTATGGCTATATCATTTAATTTGAATTAATAATTTGTTATTTCATACAATTTTCTCAATTATTAATGCATAGATAAACACTAGTAAAATTAAACAATGGATAGAAAATAGTTTTAACATAACTAATCGTATTATAATGAATCCATACTTATTAAAACACCATGTTCAATATTATTTTTATATAATTGACCAAATGACCTTTTCTGGATTAGTACTACTTTGACCAATACTATGCTGATGCTTACGATAAAGGTGATTCTTTCATTAGATTAAGATTTTTAGTTGATTGACCTACTAAGCGCAGCCTCCATTAATTTAATTAATTAAGTGATTAGTGCTATGCCATCTGTAAAGTAGCCATGCTAAATGATTAGCCTTTAATAACACTTTAATTTAATACAACTGACAAATTTTAATTTTTATATCTTGTAACACACAAGTACGATAAGCTACGGTACAAATTAATTGTCTCACTTGGATTGAGTTTAAAACTAATCTTCTCCCTTTCACCTACCACCCATGTATGCCTTTCACCTAACTTAATTTCATAAGTAGTTAAACAAAGTATGTTTGTTCAAGAGCATATAAGGGAGGATCTAATATTGGAGGTCCCACTTAGTTATTGTGTTAAATAGATTTCTCGGCCTAGTTCAATCTCAAAAACTTAAAGATCCAATAGATTTCAATTAAGGTTTCAATATTCCTTCAAAAATTGTTTGATCTGAATTTCGTCGAATTGATTTTCAAATTTTTAGAAAATAATTATAAATTTTAATATCAATTTTTAATTTTATTTGTAATGACCTTTCCCATCGTTATAATTGTACAAGATCCAGGGCCATCTCAACAAATTTAGGGCGCCTAAAGCCAAACTTTCATAGAGAGGTCTTATTTTTTTAGTTGTCATATGTAAATTGAATGACTATAATATATTCAATGTAATCCTACAAGTGAAGTCTCAAGAAGGTATGATGTACGCAAATTTTATGAAGTAAGAATGTAAACAATAAAAATCTTCAATGAAAAAATATAATATAAAGTTAAAATAATAATACATGCCTCAAGAATTTAAAAAGTTTATATAATAATATTGAAATAGTTGCGTTGAATTTGATATAATTATTATTAAAATAGTATTGATCTGTTGAAGTGCTTAAAATTTTAAGAATTCACCAAAAAATAAATTTGATCTTTTTATAAACACATAACAATATATTTTGCATAATGCAAACGTTTGACCATTTGGTGGAATTTATAATATTCAATAATGAGAGAATATAAAAATATAAACGGAAATAAAATATATAAATGTAAGAATAATAATGTGGGTTCATAATAATCGTCAAGATATAAATAAGTCAATAAAATAGGCAGTAGTGTAAGAAAGAATGTTACAATTAACTAAACACTATTTCATTTCTCAATTATTACAATGTTCTCCATATGTGTGTGTGTATATACACCCTAAATATTTGGGACCCCAAGCAATTGCTTTAGTGGCCTTATGGTCAAGACAACAATGATAAGATCATAGCACTCTTGTGTAGACCTCTGCGGGTTGAGAATTGACGAAAATCAAAGAATGAAAAAAGTTGGAGAAAACTGGTAGGCTTCGCCATAGCGAAGGCCTCCTTTCCTATAGTGAAAGAAGGTGAAGTTGCCTAACTTCACTATAGCGAATGTTAGGAAAATTTATTTCGTGTTTTAAGTTAGTTTTTTTTGTTCAGAATTGATCATAATTTAGAATTGTTGCATCCAAAGCACGCGTAAGCGTACGTGTTCGTACAAGTAATATAGTCTCATTTTAGGAGTTGGATGTCAAATTCACAAGGACAAGATTGGTTAGTAAATAACTAACTCAAGTTAAACTATTAAGATGTGTAGGTGCAATTGTAACCAAAAGAAAGTTATTTTCTAACATAAAGTAAATTGAGAGAGAACATAAGTAATTGAGTTATAAACAATGAGAGGAATTTCGGGATCAAGTTGTACCTCACAGTCACGTATAACACTAAGTTCTTCGTTGGTTAAGTCATTTATCTTAATTGTTGATTCATGGGGTTGATCGTATGATCATGGCCACGAGCCTCTAACCATTTACAAAATTGGACACCTAACTTGTAATGACCCTCTAGGTCTTTTTCTCCGTTTTCATGTATTTTTAGCATTTAGAGCCTTCCTATAACAACCTCAAGTGTGCAATTGTAACAAAAAGAAAGTTTATTTCTAACATAAAGTAATTGAGAGAGAGCATAAGTAATTGGGTTATAAACAATGAGAGAGGAATTTCGGGGTCAAGTTGTACCTCATAGTCATGTATAAGTCTAAGTTCTTTGTTTGTTAAGTCACTTATCTTAGTTGTTGATTCACGGGGTTGATGGTATGATCATGGCCACGAGCCTCTAACTATTTACAAAATTGGACACCTAACTTGTAATGACCCTCTAGGTCTTTTTCTCAGTTTTCATGTATTTTTGGCATTTAGAGCCTTCCTATAGCAACCCCAAGTTATTTATAACTTGCTCAGGTAGACAATTCGGTTATTGGGTCGTTCATTTGGTTTTCATACATATTTCTCTATTTTTGAGTTTTTAAAGTTTGAATGGTTGACTTCGGTCAATACTTCATGTAAACGACTTGGGAACACAATTCTGATGGTACCATTAACTCTGGATTGTCAATTTTGGTCTCGTCGATCCTTGATTCAAGTGCTGATACTTTCAGACTCATTTCGAGCAACCCCATGGCTTATGAAAAAATAGAGCCTTGAATATGAGACCCACTTTTTATCAAGATCACCACCACTGGAAGTTTTGACATTTCTCTTGAGTTTGGAATATCAAATTTGGTGAGGTAGCATATTTTGTTTGTGTGCATGTGGTTTCGAACAAATTCCAAGCCCCATCAAGATATTTTGCCAACTCTAAGTTGAGATGGTGCAGACCTTGCTGGTGCACCCAACTTTGTTCTTCGCATTCACACACTTGGAGCCGCGTTCACGGAGGCCAATATAATTGGTTTTCACGATTGCTCGCTTGGCGTCGCATTTGTGAAGATCATTTTCTTGGTCTTCGTGTTTGTGGGATTTGACCCTCGCGATTGGAATGCGACGTCAATAAAACCCTGTAGGTCATGAATAGCTAGGTAAGATTAAGAACCTTTTCGGATGTGTTTATCTATGAGAGTGATTTATGATTTTGAGAGGTATATTAGTGATTCCTAGCAGATGTAGTGATTATGCAATTGCATGGCCAAGATGAATGTGAATTCCATTTTACATGTTGTAGTTTGAAAAGTGTATTGAATTATATTGCTGCATTATGAAAAGTTTGTTGAATTACCTTATTGCATTATAACAAGTGTGTTGAATTATCTTGTTGCATTTTGACAAACATGTGATGATTTATATAAATAAGTTATATTGATAAATGGTCTTGTTCGGTGCTTCATAATTGTACATGTTACTTGCAAATCAAATCCTCTAATAAATGCTAAGTGGGGTGGACTATCTTATACATGACCAGTCTGTGGGTTGGGTTGTGAATATGCTAAGAACTTGTGATTTTGTGATGAATGTTCTCATGTGTTAACTATGTTCATGTGCTTGTGTAATTACAGTGATTATATATTTGTTACTAATTTTAGTCCGGCCTATGATCTCTACTAATACACGGTGTTTATATTGATGCTATTCCTACATTTTCTTTAAGGGCATAGTGTGATCCAGATGTGTTACCAGACCCCACATTTAATTGAATTTGCTTCCAGATCTGTGAGTGAATTACTTTTGTTCGAACTATCGCATATTGTATTATTTTCTAATGTTTTTTCTTCTAAACATTAAGATTTCTTATTTATTAGTTATTACTATTCTTAGACTTGTTGGTTAGATTTTGAGATTGTAATAGTTAGACTTTCAGATAATTATTAATTTATTTAAGACTTAGCCTTTATTTTGTAGTGTTTTCGTATTTTGGCTAGAACTGTTAGATCAATGTATAAAATAGGTCAATAACGTGGGTACCAATTGGTTCACTCATTGCGGAGTTAACGTGGGTACCAATCACAATAGTTTGAATCGTGACAAGGTTTGTATTAGAGCTCTAGATTAGTCGGTCTCATAGTACTGAAACATGTATAGTAGAGTCTTGTGAAATGATAATAAGACATTTGTACTGCTCTTCGAGAGGCTATCAGATACTAGGAAAACTTACTTCTTTAGAGTCTTGTGAAATTGGTATCTAGTGATCCAAATTGGTGTATGATGTTCTTTCACTCTTTTCTATCGTGGATGGTGAGAACATTATCAAGTGAGGTTAGATTCGATGCTCCTGCGCCATTTGTTGTTGTTGTGACTCATAGTATAAGATGGGCCAGAAGTGGAGCTAGAGGTAAATGTAAAGTTGCAGTCCCATTTAGGTTTAGAGCTCCAGGTGTTGAGTAGGTGTGAGAGAGGGTTGGGTCCCTACACCTAAAGAGACTCCTGAGGTTGTGACTCAAGAGGTAGATGTATTGGTCCGAGAGGCAGTTCCACCTGCTCCGACTTCTACAGATGATATCTTAGGTAATATTATTGGGCAATTTGACAGGTGATAAGTCAGAAATTTGACTTATTTGAGGCCTTTTAGTTCAAAAAATAGTGTCCTTAATGCCTTTATATGTCCATATCTAATGGTTAATGTTTTTTTGTAGCTAAGAAAGCTTAAGGACAAGGGAAGAACGAATTCATGCAAAAAGAGGCCAAAACATAGAAAAAATAAAAATATGAAGTTGATGCTCGCCGAAGGCACTTGACGACTTGCCAAAAGTGTTAGACCTCTCCAAAAATGACAGAGTTTTCTGCTGAAAAGCTTAAAGCAGGTAGGCGAGATGAAGGAACAAACAACAATCCACCAAACTCTATCGACGAGATGAATTCAACTTACTGAAATTGACAGAACAATTGGGCTAAAATGAAGGCCAAAAAGGTGAGCATAGGTGATAGTCGGTGACTCGCCGAATGTGAAAGGTGAGATCTATCGGGCTCTTCAATTGTGGTTCAAACACTTGAAGCCAAGAAAGAAAGGGCGAAAAGAAGTAAAAGTCGGCGACTGACCGAGTGAATTGATGAGCCCGACTAACCTGCCAACTCGTCGAGTGAATCGACGAGCCCGACTATCCCACCGACTCGTCGAGTGAATTGGCAAGTTCGACTAACCTCGCCGACTAAGTCATGTATTGAAATTTTGGCTATGTTTTGGTGAGTATAAATAACTGAGAGGAAAGAGAAAATACATCTTACACTTTTTGAACTTAGAGTACAAAAAAATATTCTAATATTTTGTGTGTTAAACAAGCTTGTAATCCATCTTTTGGTGGAATTTGGAGTTGAGTTTCTAGATTTGAAGTTTAAACCAACAATTCAGATGACTGAGAATGTTTTTGGTATAATTTGTGTTAATTTTTACTTGATTAGCTAAAACTCCGATTTTAGAGATGTGCAAATAGAGTTGTGTGTTGATTAATTTAGTGGAATTTTGTGTATTGCTCTGTTTTACATTAATTTCCATAGATTCAAACTGATTGTCATGTGTTAATATATGATTTAAGGTTGCAAACGTGATTCTACTCTAGATCTTCATGTATTGCTTGAAAAATGTTACATGAAGTGGGTTATTGGTTTGATGCTTGCATATTAGATTTGTATTCCTTGTTTACTTGAGAAAAATAATTTGGGGTTTCATTTCTAAATGCTAGACTTGCTTGAGAGAAGATCTACGTTAAGACAATGGATTGTTTAGTAGATTTTACATAGGAGGCCTGAAAAGAGCTCCTATGATAAACATGTTGTGATGGGAATGCAATGTGTGCTTGAGATTAATCTAGCTTGTCCATGGTAACTAATGTTATTGAGCAATCACATGGATCCATTATTTGAATTCGATTCCCATTCCACACACTCCTAGATTGTCACTCCGCTTGCTTGCAAAACACTCGTTTTAGTTTACTTTGTCCACACACTCCTAGATTGTCACTCCGCTTGCTTGCAAAACACTCGATTTAGTTTACTTTGTCAAAATTGATTACTAAATCATCTTAATTTGATATTTGAAATTCTTCACACTTGCCACCATCTCACTACAATGGATTAGATCATAATTTAACTTTGTAATTGAATTCTTCATATACCACTCCCTGAGGGATTCGACCCGACCTCATACATTGGATTATTCTATTGTTAATGATTGCTTATTCGTTGAATTATTTTAAAAGTAATTTGAGCGTTATCAACCAGTGATGGGACTACGCCTTCGGTTCCCACAATTCCCACTATTCCCATAGGTTTGCATTCAAGAGCTCAACACACTACAACTGTGGATCCTTAATTGGACGAGATTTCTTCGACAAGTATATTTTGAGGTCGCCGGTGACTTGACTAATGATGACTAGGGAGAAGCACGATCTGTTTTGGTGGTTTACTAAGATAAAATCTCTTGTTTTCTATGGTACTGAGTCTAAGGACACATATGAGTTCGTCACTCAATGCCACAAGAGGTTCCATAAGATTNGATTGGGGGGGGGGGGGAAGCAATGGAGAGATATAGGATTGAGTTTATCAACTTTCAGCTGATGGGAGTTGCATGTTCTATTATGTTTACAGCTTTATTTAGTTTTCAAAAGAAACTGGCAAAATTAAATTGACAATCAAAATTTTTATTTTTATTTTTATTTTCAGATTTTCAGATTTAAAAAAATATCTTATTAATATTTTGTTGATTAATTTTTAGAGTTTGTATATCAGTTGGAATGTAAAAGGAAGTTTTGAAACTGCATTTAAATTCTTATTGTGTTTTAAAATATTAATAAAGAAATATGGCAAAGTTTATAAATTTGGGTTTTTTTTTAAAAATATTGAATATTTCCTACATTAAATGGTTTTAAAAAAATAAATTTAAAAGTTATATATTGAGGACATATGGAATTGTCGTTTTAATTTTAAAAAAAGTTTATAAATATGTTTTTTTTAAAAATATTGAATCAGTGGTATATTATAAAAATCAGTTTTTTACTAATTTATAAATTTTATTTTTATAAAAGTTAAATCTGTTTTCAAAAATTCTGACAGTTTTTTAAGTGATTGCAATTTTTACTTTTAGATTTAGATTTTTATATTTTAAATTAATTTTAATAGTTCACAAATTCTTTTTTTGTGGTGCTAACACGTGTCACTTTTTCTTCTCCTATTATATATAGATAGATCAATTTGTTGCTACAATAGATAAGATTTTAAAATACCATTGATGTGTGCACTTGATTTTCTTATTCTTTAGCCCATTATAATAATAAAAAAAAAGATCTACTAAAACAACTTCATCCAGAATTTTAATTGAGGAATCAATAAAAATAAATAACTACAATAATAATAACAATAATAAATAGGATACTCACCATATGAAACTTCTACATATATTGTGGGACAACATTTGTATTGATTTTTGAGAATCATGTCGTTGTTGCATATGGCAACATAAACAAAAACATATGAATCAGAAAGCAAATTCGATGACAATTTTAAGCATAGATAACAAATTTGAATCTTTTGAAAATACTTACAGAGAAATTTTGATGATATTGTTGTTGAATGTGAGCACACAAACTAAATTTAACCTGAATAAAGTGGCAGTTTGTAAGGGACAAAATCAGTAATTTTTGTTTTTTTCGCAACATGACAGTTATTTTAGGCAGTTTTTTTTCCTAACTAATTTTGTTTCCGGATCTTTGTTTAGGCGTTAGGGATATAAATTATTTTTTTTAAGTTAAGAAATCAGTTCAAAATAATTTATAATCTGATAACTGCAAGTTTAAATTTGAATTCAAAATTAGACATGTATGCATCGTGTGCTTTACTTTTTATTTGTTTTGCTACGTCCAATTAAATAAGAATCACAAACGGTTTCAATTCAAATTTAAAATTAACTACATTAATTTTTATAATTTATTTATATTTATAACTCCTTCTCAATTTATTTTTATTTTATTTTATATTTGAAAACTGTGTGTGAAAATTTTTGTTACTATTTTTAAAAATAGGCATAAAAAGAAAATCGCAAAAATGTTTTTTTCTTTTCATGATTTGAGAACAAATTAAATAATGTATCTATAATAAAAACTTTTTAAAATTGGTTTAAATCAAATGAATTGGGTTTGCTACTGCTTAAATGTAAATGCATGTTCTATTATGTTTACAATTTTATTTAGTTTTCAAAAGAAACTGGCAAAATTAAATTGACAATCAAAATTTTTATTTTTATTTTTATTTTCAGATTTAAAAAAATATCTTATTAATATTTTGTTGATTAATTTTTAGAGTTTGAATATAAGTTGGAATGTAAAAGGAAGTTTTGAAACTGCATTTAAATTCTTATTGTGTTTTAAAATATTAATAACGAAATATGGCAAAGTTTATAAATTTGTTTTTTTTTTTAAATATTGAATATTTCCTACATTAAATGGTTTTAAAAAAATAAATTTAAAAGTTATATATTGAGGACATATGAAATTGTCGTTTTAATTTTAAAAAAAGTTTATAAATATGTTTTTTTTAAATATTGAATCAGTGGTATATTATAAAAATCAGTTTTTTACTAATTTATAAATTATATTTTTATAAAAATTAAATCTGTTTTCAAAAATTCTGACAGTTTTTTTAGTGATTGCAATTTTTATTTTTAGATTTTTATATTTTAAATTAATTTTAATAATTCACAAATTCTTTTTTTGTGGTGCTGACATGTGTCACTTTTTCTTCTCCTATTATATATAGATAGATTATATATGTAGATTAACACTTGAACTAGCAGCTAACACATAATTATCCAATGATTTAACTAGAATAGTTGACGAACTTTTGGGAAATACTCAAGTAAATAAAAACAGTTTTAAGGTCATTTGAGAAATAAAACTTGACTTGAAATATTTAAAAATGAATAAAAAATGATTTAGTAAAAATATCATTATAGGTCATTCATATTTAAGAAAATGGGATTTAATTTGAATAAAATTAGACAATTAAAGACAAGTGAGGGTTCAACCAAAAAATTATTTGAACTAAGTAATAAGAGAGACTACAAGATTTGATAAAGAGATTTTATTTAATCAACCAAATCAACACGAAAGAAACTAATTTGTCTTTTGGGGAATTGATTAAGTGAATTAAAATATTTAAAGTTAGAGTCGATACAAAAATTCAAAACAAACAATTTGCAAGCAAAATAATCAAACAATTAAAGAAAATAATGAATTTAGGCTCTTCTTAGCCCAAATCCTCACTGCCCACCGAATTGGATTTGAGGCCCACTCCCATAACTGCTGCCATTTATATGGAGTTTGGCCCATTTTGTTGTGTATACTAGTGTGTACACTTAGGGGTCGTTTGGTAGGGTGTTTTAGAAGAAATATTTCATGTATTAAGAATGGTATTATTTAATACTATGTTTGATAGAAATTTTAAGCTTGTATAACTAATCCATGTATTAGTTATACACCCTACATGGTATTATAGGGTGTATAACTAATACCTTCCATTTGAAGGTATTAGTAATACATAAAATTTAATACCATGGAATAAATATATATAAAGACAAAAATACCCTTCAAATCCTTTCAATCTTCTTTAAATAAATTAGCTTACTAATTAGAAAAAACTACAGAATATGGCAAACATCAATATACATTTAAAATAAATAGCTATAGTTTATTTTTATTATGTTATATGGATATAACTATACAATAAATAGCAAAGTTAATTATATACCAATAATCAGTTTTTCTTATATATATATTTAATATAAATAAATATTAAATAGGAAAGTTATTATTACACTCATAATTAATTATGTCCTCATCAATACTTTCTCTTTCATCAATATCCCTATATCAAAGATTTTTTGTATTTCCCCCAAATTTCTTCCAATTCAAGATCATTTTGTATGATTCTAGGAGCGATTTTTGTGATTTGAATTCATTAAGTATTTTCTAATTGATTTTTCCCCTCCTTTTTATGAAAATTTTATTTGTATACATCTATTTTCATCTATTTTTATAGGGTTTTGATTGAAGAATTTGTTTTTCATAAATTATATTGCTTTTATACTTTTCTTTCCATGGCGAAATTGCATATCTCCTTGCGATGAATGTCACCTCTACTGCTAGAGCCATCTCCTTGTCTTGGCACGCCGATGAGAGACCCCCTGGAGGCTCTATGAGATGGCGCATGGGGATACCCACAGTTCAATGGAGCCATTATGTTACCGTTGTTAGCAGAGCGTGTAGAGAGGGAATTTTGTTGTTTGTCAAATTTGTATATAGTATAATACTTATATACATAGACAATTGTATTGTAATATTAACACAAATTGAAATAGTGATTTGTGAATACAGGTATATTTGGATACATAAGTAATATATCCAATTTGAAAGGTTGATTAGGCAATACAAGTATAGTTAGATACATTAATACTATATTTTTATAAATTAATAAATACCTAAGTTAACACCAAACCTCAAGTATTATAGGAAAAACCTGATAAAAAAGAGATTGACATTTTGTTGGCTTTTCAATTTTTTATACAACCGAATACTTACACTTTGATACCTACACATTCTATTGTTTTTCCATTTTTCTAATTTAACAACAGTGTATTCATATGTATACTGTATTGGTGTATTCATTTTTTATTTAACAACAGTGTATCCATGCATTTTCCAAATTGTTGTGTTCATATGCTAAAATTGTACTACGTTACCTTGTTTGATGTATTAATACATTAAGTTTTTATAAATACTTGTATACTTGATATATTAATACTTTAAGTTTTATAAATAGAAACATCAATTTGAATTCAAAGTATTCATATGCTAATTGTACAAGTAATATATTTTTCTTATTTAGTTATTGTAATTACAACTGTATTAGTGTATAAATAGAAAAATAAAAAACATATACAAAAATACAGCGAGAAAAAGACATAAATATTCTTTTATATTCAAAATTTTATGAATACATTTATAATTAGTATTTTGTGAATATATTGTATTTATGAATATAAATACAACTTACTATTGTATTATGTGAATGAATCGGGATATGCATTCAATATGTAAATATTAGTTGGTAATTTAATAATGGAAATTTGGGTGATTTAGGGACATAATAAAAGGTTGGCAGTTATGGTAACATACCATACCTTATTTAGTACATTGTAAGATTACTGTATAAATAATAATAATAAAAAAAAAATACAAACATGCAGCTAGAAGTTGACATAAAGTGTAGTCATTTTTAGTAAATAACATATTTATAGCTATTGAACTTCAATAACCCTATAACTATAGTCATTTTTGTAAGTTGCTCTACTAATTATCCTTCTTCTAATAACACTTTCTTAAAGAAGTTCGTTACAAGGATGTAATATGTAGATGTGTAGCTATACATCGAAAAGATTATAGATGGGCATATGTAAGAGATGAAAACGAGAATAAAAAAGAGAAAAGACATAAAGTCACCACTGAAGTTGTCCCGTATTTACCTTAACTTTGGAAGTGTCCTATCATCCCACAAAGCTTTTTAAAATCTTTGTAAATGGGCCATTTTGACCCATTTCCTCGTCTGGGTTGTGACCACGCACATGAGGCGCGTGATGCAATATTTTCACTGCCATTAACCAGTTTAAAAGTGCCACGTGTTGCTTTATTTCTTTATTATTAATTATTTAATTAATCTACATCATCTTCCCCAATTTAAACTCAAAAGAGCCGTTGGTAGCTCTAAATCTATGATTTCATCTTTTTTTACTCTCTCTTTGACGAATTTATCATATTCCCCAAGCGCAATAAGGTAGAAATTTGTTTTCTCTTTCAATTTCCAGTAGAAAGCGTTAATTTAATGTTTTCTATGGTTTAATTTCTTCTTAATTTTGTGATTAGGTTTTGATCGAAAATGTCAAATGTAATGTTGAATCGTATTTGTAATGATGAGAATGATCCGATGTTACGAGTGAAATTGCGATGCAAACATGGTGACTTACTTTCAATGCAAACTTCATGGTCGGAGCACAATCCAGCTCAAAGATTTTGATCTTGTCCACGCTATCATGTATGTTTCCTAATTCTTTTCCGAAGATCTTTTGTTTATGTATTTTTTTAATTTTTTTTTTTTTTGCGTATTTTAGGAGGATGCGTGCAACTTCTTTAGATGGATGGATCGTGAAGATGTTGATATACGATCCAAGTACGGTATTTCGAGATTGGCAAAGAGACTTAAGGAGTTGGAAGAAGCATTGTCATGTTATGAAAGTCGTGTTGAAAGTAACCAAGTTGTGATGAAGGAGAAGAAGAGCAAATGTTGTAACTTGAACCTAATTATCTTGATCGTTATTGTGTTTTTTCTATTTTTAAGCCTAACCAAGAATATGAAGGATGGAAGTTGTAGGTGTGTGCAACCAAAATTGCCATAGACATCTTTAGTTACTTTCAAGTTTTTGTTGTTGATCTTGCTTTGTCGAATGTTCAAGTTTTTGTTGGTCTTTGTTGTCGAAATAGTTATGATTTGAACAAATTATTAATGTATTTGGTTGTGTCTATATTATTATGGTAACCATTTGAGAAAGTTCAAAAATATGTTCAACTACAAATAAATGCGAAGAATATAGCTATAAGCAACAAAAAAAACTGATTAAAAAGAGGTCTTCATTCCAACATAATCATTCAATTTGAAGTACAACTATCAAGTTGATCTTGTTTTGTTTGGTTACATGCAAAATTGAGTTTGATTCCAACCAAAAACAACACCAAAATATACATAATTAAAATTTGTTTGTCAAAATGAACAAGACAACATCAAAATGTCGTACTTCCATGGCATATGAGTCTTCCTACTTGAACTTGTTTGGCTTTGGCTATTAGTAGTAGCAGTAGCTGCAGACCTAGTTTGGATAACCTTTTCAGCCCCCATTCTTTCTAGGTTACTATTGGTAATAGTTGTCTTCTCCTTCCATTTGAATCCACGTACTGGTGTGTAGCCAATATCACCAGTAACAACATCAACCCTCTTTGTCACTCCTGTATCAGTATTGATGACTCTTCTACTTGACAATCCAATGCTTAGTCAAATAAATACATATTCAAATCAAAAGACATTTAGGCTTGCATTGAGTTGTAAACTTACATTGAGAGTTGTAAATCCATCTCCAGCTTGGTATATGCCAACACCTACTATTCTTGGCCTTTTAAAAGGTCTTGTTTGTCCTCCACTGGTGTCCTCATGTTCTACTTGTCTCTTCCCTCTTCCACTGTAGGTTGCTTCAGAACTAGTTTGAATATGTTGAGGCATTCCTCTTCCTCTACCTAGTCCTTCATTCACATTTCTTTCTTGAGGCATTCCTCTTCCTCTACTTGTTCATGTTCCTCTACCTCTACCTTTACCTCTACCTCTATCATTTACAATCTGTACTTTAAAACTCAAATATTAGAGCATATCTATGTTGTCTATAAATGATAGAATAATTAGATATATTACCTCTGTGTTTGTAGTAATCCCATGTGATTGAGTTGGAACACCTATAGAACTTGAAACTCTTCCTCTACCACTTTCATTATTTGTGGTGGCATGATTTTCACATATTAGTGCATGCAATTACAACAGAATCTTGTACAAATGAATACATATATACCTGTGAAGAAGCTCCTGGTGATTGAGTTGAACTAATACCCCTTGATCTGCCTCTTGCTCTTTTTCAGTAGCCTGTATAGCAATACATATATATGTACATATAACTTACATGTGAAAGTAACAAATAAAAGTACTTGTGTCTGAGAAGATGTTTGAGCTGACTGACTTGGACTAGTACCTCTTGCTATGCCCCTTTCTCTATAGTAGCCTGTGTATTGATATTTCAGTACATATACATATAACAATAGAAAGTAAAAATTAAAAATATACCTCTGCCTGAGAAGATGGTTCAGTTGATTGACTTGGACCAACTTGGTTTCTTGTAGGACATCCTCTTTTATTGTGTCCTTGTACCACATTTGCTACAAGTCATAACAACACCACTTTTCTAAGCTTTCCAGTTTTTCTGCTTTTATTTGCTTCCTTTCTTCTAACCTTACTTGGTTTTCCAGGCATCTTTATCTTTGGTGGCTTTACAATTGGATTATTTGATGTTGACCACATTTTCATGTTATTCATTGACTGAATAAAATGGGCATATGTACTGTGGTAGGTCTCCTTGCTATAACAACTAGCCACATAATTGATTGGTTCCAACTCCTTGTAATGAAGGGCAACAACACCATGAGGACAAGAAATGCCCCTGAGATGCCAAGATCTGCAACTACAACTCCTACTAACAATGTCCACAGTATGTGTAAATTCATAGTGCTTAATCTCAGTACCTCTTTCTCCATTTCAAGTCAAGTTACATTGCATAAACTTGTCAATATTTTCTTACAAAATCTTCAGAGACATAGAAGATATATCAGTGATCCAAGTGTTTGAGAACTCTCTCAAATCACCAATTCTTTTCATCATCTTCACCCTTATCTCCTCAAGCATTGCGATGATTGTTTAATACCTTGCAGGCAATATCCAAACATTAAAGCTTCCTGCCATATTGTTGTCCACAACATCACATTTGCTAGTCTTAAAAATATCTCTTGCACCATGTACCCAAGTTGCACCATAAAAGATCATCCAAACATGCTTTTCCTAATTTCTTCATTCCCTGTATACTATCCTTCAACTCAACTTCAAATGTGGATTTAGGAATCCTCCAAAATACTCTTCTTCTTTCAATTCCTTTCCAGCTTTTACACCAATTTGCAAGAACATATCTTGCATATTTTCTGTGTTCAAGTGGCAATACCTCTTGAACAACAATTTATAGTCCCTAACAAAGCAACATAACAAACAAATAATAATTAAAATACAAAACTAAAAAACATAAAAAACAAAATAAAATAGTAAGACGATAAAGGTCTTACCTTTTGCATATCAGTAATGATAGATAATTGATGCACTTCTCCAAGATCAAGATCATTCCTCACTAGTTCAAGAAACCATATTTAGGTAAACTGATTCTCAGCCTCAACAACTACCAAAGTAATAGGCAGAATTTGGTTGTTTCCATTTCTACAAACTGCCACTAATAACTAGCCTTTACACACACCTAAACACCCATCAAAACCAATCAACCTCCTAGCACCTCTAAAATATGCTTTCTTTAAAGCATGGAAGCAAACATAAAATTCTTGAAAAATTTTCTGCCCAGTTTCATCTTCTTTTCCAACCTTCACTACACAAGTACTGTCTTCTGGATTACTCCTTAAAATCTCATCTTTATAATAAAAAAATCTTACCATACTCCACAATGTGATCACCCATGATCTCTACTTGCACACAACCACCAAGGACAAGTCTCTTTGCAACATCTCATCTAACTCTATCAGGCTCATTCACATATTTTTCAATTTGAATCTTTTCTTGGACTGCATATCTTGTCACTGCCATTCTAAATTCATCAACACTTCCAAAAACCAATCCTAATGCCCGAACAATCTTTTCAGAAGTTTCATCAAACATAACTCTATTTGGAGTTTTCTTCCTTCTAACTGGTTTATGCACTACTTGGTCAACCTCTTCACCATCTGCCCAACCCGTTTCATCATCTATTTCAAAGCTAGGAGCTTCATCACTTAGATAGTAAGGTTCATCACCTCCTAGCTTACCAGCTAAGCTTTCCCTAATACCAATATTTGTCTCATCATACCCTATATCAGGACCCTTTTCATCAACATTAATCTGATCTGAAATAGTACCTCTACTTCTCCTTTGTAACCTTTTGAAATACCTCTTTCTTGCCCTTATATCAGTATACTCTTGATGGACATCACTGTCAACCTTATTATCTTCATTAGTATCCCCTTCAGATCATGATTCTTCTTCCACTTCACCATCACTTGGATCATGATCTACTATAGGATCAGATGAAGGTACACAGGAAGGAGGAGGCACAATAGAAGGAGAGGGTGTAGGCACAGTAGGAGGAGATGGGGGAGGCATAGTAAAAGGAGATAGTGGAGGCACAGTAGTAGGAGGATTATCAAATGGAGTGATGGAAGTTTCAGAAGGACCTGTTGTAGGGTTGGAAGGAAAAGTAGAAGTAGGAGGATGATTATTAGGGTTAGAAGCCTCATTAAAAGATTCCTCACCTACTCCACTGTCACTCACATTGGGGACAAACTCCAATTCAAGTGGGGCCTAATTAGCTTCACTAACCCCATGAAAAACATACACCTCAACTGTATCCCCGTCATTTATCATGTTGAAAAGGTCAAATATAACCTTATCATTATCAACAAGGACCAATAAACCATCCCACTTAATGAAAAACTCATAATCTATTGTATATCCTAGTTCTTTTATGTAGTCTCTCAACTCAAAGTAAGACATCCTATCAACATTTACATCTAGGAATTCTGTCACTTGCCCCCTAATATATTTAGGTGGGGACCAAATTCTATTAACCCCCCCTCCCCCCGTGCTACCATCTTAAAGTTATCATAATTAAAGCCATCCTGAAAATGCATGTAACAAAGACAAACACAATTCAAACACACATTTCAAGAACAAATTCTAACAAGCTGTACACAACAAACATAATCACTAATAAACAAAAGTAGCAGAAGCACTAACTAACAACAATAGCAGAAGCACTATCAAACAACAGTAGCAGTAGCACTAACATTTAGCCCCATCACTAACAGAACAAAAAACTTGTAAACAAGTTGATAATGTACAAATTTGAAGTCTACAAATGTATAAGAGACAATCAATAAGATTCGAACTAAGTGGATAACATAAAATCCTAACCTAAAACACAATCACTAATAGTCGCACTAAGTCGATAACACAAAATCCTAATCACTAACAGTCACACTAAGTAACACAAAACCCTAACAGTAGCAATTAGTCAATAACACAACGAAACACTATAAAATCCTAACAATAACAACTATAATAGGTCGATTCCAATAGTCTTTATACTATAATAATAAAAAAAAGGAAGATCTTTATCATATAATGTAGAGCCCTAATCCATTAGACCTTCAATTCCTTGTCCCTCCAAGAATATGGACCAAGAAACATCCAACAAACATCAACAAGGAGATGATCAACATTCAACACCAAGAGAAAACGAGAAGAGTTTTCTATTTTTGTGATTTTACGAAAGTTGAGAAATAACATAAGAAAAGAGAAGACTTTTCTATTTTTGAAAAGAATCGGGTCAGGTTGACCGGATTGACAAGAGTGAGCATCACACGCGACAACCCAGACGAGGGAATGGGTCAAAGTGGCCCATTTACAAAGATATTAAAATGTTTTGTGGGGGTGATAGGACACTTTTAAAGTTAATGTGTCTTTATGAAAATACGGGATAACTTTAGTGGTGACTTTATGTCTTTCCTCAATAAAAAATAACATAAAAATGAAAATGTCTAACCATAATACGTTAAATCCTTGAGATGATAGCAATACAAATGGGAATGAATTGTTGTATCAGATTTCTTGTCACATGTGGCAACTATATGTGATACTTATGAAGGAAATAAGAAGCTTTGGAAATTTTATATGGAAGACAAGTGAGGCCATCTAAATTAAATCGTCACAAAGAAGATAAAAAGTCATTTTATTTTATTAAAAAATTATTATCAATTCTTTGTTGCACTTCCTGCCGTTGTTTAATCTTATAATAAGGTAATGTATAAGTACTTAATACACTTTTCTAAAAAAAATATAAAAGAACAAGAAGCTTTTTGTAGAATTTTACCTGAAATAGAAAATTTCTTAATTAAGATTAAAGAAAATAGTCAAATGCCCCCTTAATCTATTACCGGATTTTCAACTACACACTTATACTTCACGGGGGTCCTATTACCCCCCTATACATTTTTAAAATGGAATATATAGCCCCCTAAAAGGTCACACCCAGATTTGTGTTAGAAAATGAATGCACTCGCCTGCCACGTCATATATATATATATTATTTTTTTAATAAAAAAATATTATCTCTTTCTTTATTCTATTTTCCTTTTATATTTGTTTTCTTCTTTTCTTTTTCTTTTTTCGTGACTTTGTTTGATGAAACTTTTTCTGCCATTGAAGAGAAAATTTCAAGTTTTCTTTATGATAGTTTTAAGCTTACAGTAATGAAATGTGTAGTTATGAAATTTCAAGTTTTATTATTGAAAGGTAAAGTTACAAATCTTTGATAATCTTTCGTTTTTTGCTATTGATTAATCTTTTTTTCCATCATGTTTTCATCATCAATGACCGCAACAACAATTTTGAAAGGTAAAACCTGGCGAGAATTTTATTCCTAACCGTTTCATCCACTATTTGATTGATATTCAAGTTATTTTCATGGATGAATTTGTCGAATTCTTCAAATTGAAGTAATGGATACATAACAATGGATCTTTTCATTTCTATTTTCATAATCACATATGGGTTTTGTTGACAACCCAAAATTATTTCTGAACTTGAATTTAAATTATTAAACTAGGGCACCAAAAATCAAGATAAGAATTTTCTAACCCATTTGTCCATGTGGTTAGGCATGATGATTAACAATTTTAAATTAATTAATAAAGAGTTGGTTTTCAAAATTTCCTAATTTCATGCACAAATTGAATAATCAAAATTCTAGAATCAAGAGGAACAATGAAATTCCATGGTGAATCCAATGAATGTGATGGTCACGGCGGCTTAGAGAAGGTGAGTGGTGGAGAGATTTGGTTTATGTTGTTGTGAAGAAGAAAGGAAATAAATAAGAAAAAAGAATAATTAAAAATACACATATTTATGAATAGAAATTTTAAAAATAAAGTTTTATTATTTGTTTTGGTCCTCACCCTCTTTGAGAGAGTGAGATACACTCAATGTGCCACATAAGCATTTAGGGAGTAAATTATATCAGTTTTAAATAGTTCAGAGAGGTAATAGGACACCCGTGAAGTTGGAGTGTGTAGTTGGGATTTTAGGTATAGTTTGGGGGGCTTTAGACCATTTTCTCTTAAGGTTATAATTGAGATTTTTTTAGGTGTTGTAGAGTTTTAAATCAAACACAAGACTAAGTGGGATACAATGAACCAAACATTTGATAAAAAATAATCCATGTATTACTAACTCATGCGTTACCAATTCCAACATTATTAATCCCCATGTTAATCCCTGCATTACTAATTCCCTTAGCAACTTATTTCCTACTCCTTAGTCTACTAGTATTAAACTTCGAGTCTCACATTCTTCCAATTCAAAGGGATTTAATACTACAAAGGGCTCACATCGCCTAACTATAATTCCCTAATTCAACTCTAATGAGAACTATATATTGACCGCCTAGCCTCCTCCATACGAAGTAAATCCAGCATACTACTAGGTACACATAACATTTATAAATTAAAAATCTCATCTAACAATATTATACCTTGGCTACTATTTATTGTTACAAACTTAAGGTTTCATCTACAGACTTAGTCACAATTCACTTCTTTAACACTAGTCCTCACATAAATCATGCACACATATTAAAGATTCTCAAAAGATACCAATTTAAACTATTCCTCATACCACATCTAGCCTAATAGATCCATTTCCACAAAGGCTGATCTACCATCCTTAAGATATTATCATTTTTTTTAGCACAATCAATATCTAGAGTTCAAACTTAGTGTCTAGTACAAATCATGGACTACAATGGAACCTTCATATACTATAAGTCCATCAATATTTTGATAAGGAAAGCGACATAAATTCCTAATTTCATGTAACTATGCCCTAAACACACCTTCTTTGCAACATAACTACTATACCTTAAAGTTTACTACACACCTCCTCACGTATTAGACTGGATTACAATAACTAGAAAATAAAGTGAGGATCACGAGTCCACTAATCCCCATGATGAAACAATAGAACTTATTTTACACTCTATCTAATTATAATCTCTTAGCACATTCTTCTTTTTCACACCACATCTATCTATCCAAGCATACATATAAATCATGCTTTATAGTTCTAAGAAACAAGGGATTCCTCCCCGAAATTACAAACTGAAACTTAACTTGTAAATTCTTAACCACCCTATCTTTCCATCCACCACCTATGCTTGTTTATCTGGAGCTCCTTCCTTATTTCAAATATAACTATAACACCCCAAAAATTTATATTTGCATGTAAAATCGTATCGGGTGATTCTTAAATTGTTCATATGTGTAAAAGTCACTTCTTTAGTGTTTGAGTGGATTTGGATATGACTTAAGGTCACAAGAACCTCCTAGCAAAAAGTTGAGTTGAAAGCTTCATTACTGATTAAGTTTTGACATAAGATTCTACTTAGATCAACTTCAAATGATCATATCTCCCACCACATAATGAACTAGGTGACCCATCACCTATCAAGTTGAAGGTCTTTAAGTCTTCTTTTCAATGCCACTAAGTTTTCCTCATTTTGAGTTCAAAGTAAGAAGTTATGGCTATTATACCACAAACTACCATGATTTTGAGTCTGTGAACTATGGATCCATTCTACGGGGTGTATATTGAACTATGACCCGTACTATCAAACTGTCAAAAACTTCAGAGAGTCTAAATTTTGGGATCTAATTCCTATGGATCCATTCTAAGGGTCGTAGGAACTTCTACGGGCCGTAGTTTGGACCCATAGAATGGACTTTTGAGCCCAACAATTGTATAAAGTGTACAGATTGGATCTACGGTTCGTACAAACATCTACGAGTTATAGATTGGACCCATAGAATGAAATTGTGCCTTAAAATTCAATATAAATACCATGAATAAGATCTACAGTTCGTAGATCAAGCCTCAAACCGTAGATGGACCCGTCAAAAGGGTTTTCATCAGTTTTTAAGAAGGGTAGTTTAGTCTTTTCCCACCCCTTCTAAGCCTAAACCACGATCCTTTTTCACATACTTAAGGGTCTAAAGAGTGTTAAAATATTATTTTACATTCTTTAAAACTTCAATGACACAGTGCAAGGATTCAAGAGGAGAAAATCTAGGGTTTTTTAGTGTTCTTCGAATTTCATCGACTTTGCCAAGAACTTTGTTTTTCCGAAGTATGTAAGGCTATCATAGTGATGGACTGAGTTCGTCCTCATGCCCTAAATCTACTTCCTATCAGTAAAAAATAATCTAGGGTATATCCTTAGTTTTAATATTTCTTGAGATGAGTTTCATTGTTGAGTTCTAAATTCTATTCCTGATTTTTGAGTTGCTATATCTTGCATTGAGAATTTTGAGTTGATTGTTCATGTCTATTTTTCAGCATGAACCCTAGAGTTATTATTGAGAATCTTTTAACCAAACTCTTCCGTCTTAAATTGATATTTGAGAAAGTAAAGACAAGTTTTGGGTAGAGTTTAAAGAATGATTTAAGTATGATGGGACTAATTGATTCCTAAATGTATCATTTTACATTGAGAAAAAGAACTTTTATTTTCATAAAGAGTTTCCAGAGATAATTGAGACATTGCCTCTTAAAGACAATCTTTTGAGTAATTACCTCAAAACAGCAAAATAATATTTATACTTGAGCATGAGTATATATATTTATTAGGAGTAGCATTGAACATCGATATGAGGATGAGTTCAGACAACTCACATTCATCATAAACCATGTTGCCACCATGGGTTAAAAAATGTACTTTTTAGATGACTCCTTATTACTTTTGAGCAGAGCTTTAGTGGATCCACTTAATTGAAGTGTCCTATATTTCGACAAGGTATAAGACAGTTCTAGTAGTGTGGGTGAGATGATGTATCATCACGTTGCTCATAGTGATAATTGTCAATTAGAAAATTTCCCTAATAGTTTAAAGAGTATCTTATTGTATTTTCTAATACATCCTTGAGTTATCCTGTTTTAGTTGTAAAGCTTTAAACATTCGATCTTTTACTATACTTTGAATTGAGTTGAGATGAGTTGATCTGAGTAACTTCAGCCTTATCAGTTTAGTTATTGATTCATTTAGCTTTATTACATACTCGTACATTCAATGTACTGATGTCATTTGACATGCATCTTTTTATGATGCAGATACAGGTGTTCGGGATTATCAACAAGTACTTCATTCAGATCACATTGCTCTCCAGTTAGCTTTTCGTGAGCCTCATTGCATTTCGAAGGACTCCATTTTTCTTTTTAGTTTAGTCATTTTAGGATTTCACGCATCTTGTCCCGACATTCATGTTGAACTATAAAGGTTTCATAGATAGAGTTGAGGAGTCTCTCAGTACTTTGTTTTCCTTTGAGATGTTTTGCAAACTATTATTATTGCATTAAGTAATTTTTTAGACCGTATGAGTTGAGAATTTTACAACTTTAATGATTTACTTCTGGTTTAAGCTTTTAAATGATTGAGTTAGTCTTCTGCTAAGTAGTCAGCCAAGCCAAGGGTTTGCTTGGGACAAGTAATGGTTCTCGAGTGTGGGTCATGTTCAGGGTGTAGGTTCGGGGGGTGGAAAACTTGATATCAGAGCACATATTTCATGAGTCTTAGGGTGTCTATGAAGTCGTGTATAGTAGAGTCTTTTTTATCGGCGTCAAGCGTGCCACATCTGTAATGAGGAAGCTACGATATTTAGGAACTTTCACTTCCTTCTTAATTATGTTCGTGCAATAGAGTTCAACTCTATAAAAGTTTCCTTTGACTCGTGCTTTCACGTGTCTTTTCATATCATGCCTCCACGAAGAGCTGTTTGACGTTTTGCTAGGAGGAATGTTAATCCTCAAGGTCAAGAAGCTCCCAATGCACCAGAAGTGCAACCCTCTCAGGGGATGTTACCAATGTTGAGTTTAGGAATGTAATTCAGATTCTGACTCAGGTTATGGCAAATAATGCTGGTCAACAAGGAGTAGGTCGTCATTATGCGACTGATATATCTAGAATCTGTGAGTTTTTAAGGATGAATCCCCTTGAGTTCATAGGGTCGAAGATCATTGAGGATTCGAAGAACTTTGTGGAAGATTTTCAGAATGCGTTTGAGGTCATGCATGTTGTTGATGCAGAGCGTGTGAAGTTAGCCTCATATCAGCTCAAAAGTGTTGCTAGGATATAGTATGATCAAAGAACGGGGCAGATGAGGCACCACTTTTGGGTTGGGTTGTGTTTTAGAATGCGTACTTGGGGTGCTTATTTCCCCAGAGAGCTAAAAGAATCTAAGGTGAGAGAGTTTTTGAATCTGAAATAGGAAGCTATGAGTGTGAAAGAGTACAACCTTAAGTTTACTCAACTCAACTATCCCGCTATGCTCCGGAGACGGTGGTAGATATGAGGAGCATGATGAGTTTGTTCGTGCTCAGGCTATCCCACTTAACGAGTAAGAAAGGTAAGACAACTATGTTGATAGGGGACATGGATATATCCAGGCTCAAGATTCATGTACAACAGGTTGATGAAAATAAGTTAAAGGACAGAGAAGAGTTTCGCAACAAGAGGGACAAGACAACAAGTTATGAAACTGGCTAGCTAACAAACGGTAATGGGAATCGATCACTATTTCAGCAGAGATCATTTGGACATGCTCATCATCAGCTAGTGCACCTCCACCAAGGAACAAGAATGACCACCAGAATTAGAATTTCAAAGCTCAACCCACTCAATCTCAGGGTAGTGTGGCACAAGAGGCAACTTGGACCCCCACATGTGCTAAGAATCACCCAGGAGCATGTCGTGATGGCTCCAATGGCTGCTTCAAGTATGGTTAGACAAGTCATTTTATGAGAGAATGCCTTAAGTACATGCAATGCAAGGTAATGGGAAAACTGAGCCCAATCTTCTTTAGCGGCTCCAGTAGATAGAGCTGCTCCGAGAGGAGCTACTTCAAGGATAGGTAGAGGAGTAAACCGTCTGTATGCTATGGCTAGTCTCAAAGATCAGGAGAACTCACAAGATGTTGTCACTAGTATGCTTAAAGTCTTTTTTATTGATGTTTATGCCTTACTTGATCCATCTGTGAGTTTGTCTTTTGTGACTCCTTATGTAGCTATGAGGTTCGGCATTTCCCCTGAAGAACTTCTTGAACCCTTCAGTGTTTCATAACCTATTGGTGAGTCTATTCTAGCAGAAAAATTCTATCGTGATTGTACCATCTTTGTCTATCACAAAGACATCATGACTGACTTAGTTGAGCTAAACATGGTGGATTTTGATGTCATTCTAGGTATGAACTGGTTTCATGCTTGTTAATCCTTAATTGATTGTAGAACTCGATTAGTCAAGTTTCAATTTTCTAATGAGTCAGTTTTAGAGTGGAAGAGTAGTTCAACAGTGCGTAAGGGTCGTTTCATTTCATACATTAAGGCCAGAAAGTTAGTTTCTAAGGGGTGAATATATCACTTAGTCCGAGTGAATGACTCTAGTGTTGAGACACCACCTATTCAATTAGTTCCAGTTGTGAGTGAGTTTCCTGAGGTCTTTCCAGATAATTTTCCCGAAGTCCCTCCTAAGAGAGAAATAGACTTTGGAATAGATATTCTTACTGATACTCAACCTATTTCTATTCATCCATATAGAATGGCTCAAACTGAGTTAAGAGAGTTAAGCGAGTAGTTGAGAGATCTTCTTGATAAGGGTTTCATCCGACCAAGTGCCTCTCCTTGGGGCGCTCCGGTCTTATTTGTAAAAAGAAAGATGATTCCCTTAGGATGTGTATCGATTATCGCTAGTTGACTATGTTAATCATAAAGAATAAGTATCCCCTTCTGAGAATTGACAACTTTTTCAACCAGCTTCAGGGTGCCACTTATTTCTCTAAGATGGACCTCATATATGATTATCATCAGTTGAGAGTGAGAGAAAGTGACATCCAAAGATAACTTTCATGACCCGTTACGGTCATTATGAGTTCCTTGTTATGTCATTATGTTTGACTAACGCTCATGTAGTGTTCATGGATCTTATGAACAAGGTATTTAAGCCATATTTGGACATGTTTATTATCGTGTTCATTGATGACATATTGATTTATTCAAGGAATGAGGAGGACCATGCTAGTCATCTCAGCATAGTCCTCAAAACTCTCAAAGATCGAGAGTTATATGACAAGTTTTCTAAGTGTTAGTTCTGGCTTGAATCCGTGGCATTCTTAGGACACATTGTGTATGGTGAAGGAATTCGAGTCGACACTCAGAAGATTGAGACAGTGCAGAATTGGCCTAAACCCACATTCCCAACTGATATAAGGTGTTTCTTGGTGCTGGCAGGGTACTGCAGAAGGTTCGTCGAGGGGATATCATCTATTTCATCTCCATTGAATAAGTTGACTCAAAATACAACTAAGTTTCAATGATCTAAAACTTGTGAGCAAAGCTTTCAATAATTGAAAACTCGATTAACTACTTTTCTAGTGTTGACCCTACTAGAGGGTACCTTTTGTCATCTATTGTGAAACATCTAGAATGGGGCTTGGTTGTGTGATGATGTAGAAAGGTAAGGTTATAGATAATGCCTCCAGGCATCTTAAGATTCACGAGATGAACTACCTTACTGATGATCTCGAGTTGGCAACAATAGTTTTTGCTTTCAAGATATGATGCCACTACCTCTATGATATTTATGTGGATGTGTTCACCGACCACAAGAGTCTGCAATATATTTTCAGTCAGAAGGAGCTTAATATCGGCAAAAGAGGTGGTTAGAGTTGCTCAAAGATTATGAAATGAGTTTCCTCTACCACTCATGTAAGGCTAATGTTGTTGCTGATGCTTTGAACATGTTTTCCTTAGAAGTACTTCTTATTTTAAGGAAGGTAAGAAATAATTGGCTGAGGAAATTTACAGACTTGCACATTTGGGATTCTGTTTGTTAGATTCCAATGAAGGTTGATTTGTTGTGATAAACGGGGTTGAATCATCATTAGTATCAGAAGTGAAGGAGAAACAAGATAAAGACTCCATCTTATTTGAACTAAAGGCAAATGTTAATAAGCAGAAAGTGATGACTTTTGAACAAGGGGGAGATGGTGTGTCGAGATATCAAAGTAGATTGTGTGTTCCAAAGGTGGATGAGATCCAAGGGAGGATCATGGAATAAGTTCATAGTTCCAGATATTTGATCCATCTGGTTCCACAAAGATGTACCATGACTTGAGAGAAGTCTTTTGGTGGAATAGTATGGAGAAATGTATTGTAGATTTTGTTGCTAAGTGCCCAAATTGCTAACAAGTCAATGTAGAACACCAAAGGCCATGTGGTGTGGCTCATAATATAGCTCTTTCGAAATGGAAGTGGGAGATGATTAATATGTACTTCATTACTGTATTGCCGCGATCTCGCAGGCAACATGATTTGATTTGGGTGATTGTAGATCAGATGTCTAAATCAACCTATTTCCTGTTGGTAAAGACTATCAATTGAGCAAAAGATTATGTGAGTTTATACATAGATGAGATAGTCATACTTCATGGAGTCCAGTTTTCCATCATTTCAGATAGGGGTGCACAATTCACTGCTCAGTTTTGGAAGTCATTCAAGAAAGGTTTGGGTTCGAAGGTAACCTTACTTTTGCTTTTCATCCTTAGACATATGATCAAGCAGATCACACTGTTTGGAACTTACAAGATATGTTAAGAGCATGTGTGTTTGATTTCAAAGGTAATTGGGATGTCACTTGCCTCTTATAGAGTTTGCATACAATAACAACTATCGCTCCAGTATTTAGATAGCTCATTATAAGGCCCTTTATGGGCGAAGGTGTAGATCTTCTATTGACTGGTTTGAGGTTGGTGAAGCCGAGTTGATAGGACCAAACTTAGTTCATTAATCTATGGAGAAGGTGAAAATAATTTAAGAGAGGTTGAGAATAGCGTAGAGCCGTCAGAAATCCTATACAGATGTTAAAAGAAGAAATCTGGAGTTTGAAGTTGATGGTTGGGTATATCGAAAGTTTTCACCTATGAAGGGTGTTATGAGATTTGGTAAGAAAGGAAAGCTCAATCTCCGATACATTGGTCCTTACAGGATATCCAAGAGAATTGGTAATGTAGCTTATGAGTTGGAGCTACCTCCGGAGTTAGCAACAATCCATCCAATATTTCATATTTTTGTGCTAAAGAACCGTTTGGGCGATCCTTCACTTATTGTGCCTACCGAAAATATTGGTATCAAGGACAACCTATCATATGATGAGATTCTCGTCCAAATTCTTGATCGTCAGTTCGCAAGCTGAGAACCAAAGAGGTTGCATTAGTCAAAGTCTTGTGGAAAAATCAATTTTTTGAGGAGGATACATGGGAGGTCAAGAAAGATATGAAGAAGATATACCCTCATCTATTTTCCTCTGATTTAGTTCCAATCCAAGGTATTAACTCTTCCTAGAGTACTCATTCAATTCAGTCCCTCTTTCTCTGTTTTGAATTTATGAGTTTTATGTGTATTTTGCACTAAATTGGGCTATTAAACATTTACCTACCCTTTTCATGCTTAGTTCAGCCATCATTCTAGGATGAATGATTCCAAGGGGGAGATATTGTAACACCCCAAAAGTTTCTAAGTCAAGGCCTGAACCATTCTTTACTGCACGTAAGATCGTATCTGGTGATTCTTAAATTTCTCATATGTGTAAAGGTCAATTATTTTGTATTCGAATGGATTTGGACATGACTTAAGGTCACAAGAACCTCCTAGCACAAAGTTGAGTTGAAATCTTTTTTACTGATTAAGTTCTAACATAAGATTCTACTTAGGTCAACTTCAAACAATCATATCTCCCAACACATAAAGAATTTGGTGGGCATGACCTATCAACTTGAAGGACTTTGAGCCCTCTTTCCAAGGCCACCGAGTTTCCCACATTTCACGTTTGGAGTAAAAGGTTAGTCATTTTACCAGAGACTACCATATCAAAGTTTTCTGAGTCTGTGAACTACAAATCCATTCTACGGGCCGTAGATTCAAATACGACCCGTATTGTCAAATCGTTAAAAACTTCAGAGAGTCTGAATTTTGGGATCCAATTTTGAAAGATCCATTCTACGGGCCATAGGAACTTCTACGGGCCGTAGTTTGGAACCGTAGAATGGACTTTTGAGCACAAAAAATGTATAAAGTCTACGAATTGGATCTACCGCCTGTACAAACTTATACGGGTCGTAGATTGGACCATAGAATGAAATTTTTAGCCTTAAAATTCAATATAAATTCCACGGATAAGATCTATGTTTTGTAGAACAAACCACGAACGGTAGATGTACCCATAGAAGGTTCTTCGTCAGTTTTTAAGAAGGGTAGTTTAGTCTTTTCACACCCCTTCTAAGCCTAAAACATGATCCTTTTCACCCAATGAAGGGTCTAAATAGTGATAAAACATTCTTTTACGTTCTTTAACACTTCAATGGCTTAGAGAAAATATTCAAGAGGAGAAAATCTAGGGTTTTCTAGCGCTCTTCAAATTTCATCGACTTTGCTAAGAACGTTGTTCTTCTCAGGTATGTAAGGCTATCATAGTGATAGACTGAGTTTGTCCTCAGGCCTTACATCTACTTTCTATCAGTAAAGAATAATCTAGGGTTATATTCTGAGTTTTAATAATTCTTGAGATGAGTTTTGTTGTTGAGTTCTGAATTCTATTCCTGATTTTTGAGTTGCTACATTTTGCATTGAGAATTTTGTGTTGATTGTTCATGTCTATTTTTCAGCATGAACCATATTTTTGAGTTATTAGTGAGAATCTTTTAACCAAACTCTTCTATCTTAAATTGATTTTTGAGAAAGTAAAGACGAGTTTCAAGTAGATTTTAAAGAGTGATTTTGAGTAAAGTATAAGGGAATTAGTTGATTCCCAAATGTATCATTTTACACTGAGAAAGAGAACTTTGATTTTCATAAAGAGTTAAAAGAGTTTCTAGAGTTAACTGAGACACTACCTCTTAAAAAGGATCTTTTTAGTAATTACCTGAAAACAAGGAAAGAGTATTTCTACTTGAGCATGAGTATATATATTTATTGGGAGTAGTATTGAACACCGATATGGGGATGAGTTCGGACAACTCACATTCCTCATAAACCATGTAGCCAACATGGCTAAAGGGTCGTACTTTTTAGGCAACTCCTTATTACTTTTGTGAAGAGCTTTAGTAGATCCACTTAGTTGAGGTGTCCTATATCCCAACAAGATATGACAGTTCTGGGAGCGTAGGCGAGACGTTGTATCATCACGTTGTTCATAGTGATGGGTTTTGGTTAGCTATACTGATAGGGGACATGAACATAGCTAGGCTTATGATCCATGCACAACAGGTTGAGGAAGATAACAAAGATAGGGAAGAGTTTCGCAGGAAGAGGGATAAGACAACAAATCATGAGTTCGACCAGCAGAAGACCGAAAATGTAAATTGGTCATCCTTTCATCAAAGGTCAACTGGGCCAGCTCCATCATCAGCTAGTGTACCTACACCAAAGAACATAAATGATTTCAATAACCAGAACTCCCAAAATTTTAGAGCTCGACCTACTCAGTCTTAGGGTAGTGTGTCACAAGGGGATACTTGCACCCCAAATGTGCTAAGTGTAGAAACTACCAAGGAATGTGTCGTGATGGCTCCAATGTCTACTTCAAGTGTGGTCAGACGGGTCACTTTATGAGAGAGTACCCTAAGAACATGTAGGGTAATGGGGGAAATAGAGCCCAATCTTCTTCAGCGACTCCGGTTGACAGAGTTGCTCCGAGGGGAGCTACTTCAGGAACAGGCGAAAGAGCAAATCATTTGTTTGCTATAACTAGTCTCCACGAGCAGGAGAACTCACCAGATGTTTTTACAGGTATGCTTAAAGTCTTTAATTTATGTTTATGAATTGCTTGATCCAGGTGTGAGTCTATCTTTTGTGACTCCTTTTCTAGCCATGAGGTTCAATATTTGCCCCGAACAACTTCTTGAGCCCATCAGTGTTTCCACACCTGTTGGTGAGTTTATTCTAGCATAAAGAGTTAATCGTTATTATATCATCTCCATCAATCATAAGGACACCATGGCTGACTTAGTCTAGCTAGACATGGTGGACTTTGATGCTATTCTAGGTATGGACTGACTTCATGTTTGTTATGCCTCAGTTGATTGTAGGACTCGAGTAGTGAAGTTTTAGTTCCCTAATGAGCTAATTTTAGAGTGGAGGAGTAGTTCAACAATGCCTAAGGGTCGTTTCATTTCATACCTTAAGGCCATAAAGTTAGTCTTTAAGGGGTGCATCTATCACTTAGTCTAAGTTAATGACTCTAGTGTTGAGACACCGCCTATTCAGTCAGTTCTATTTGTGAGTCAGTAATTTCCAGAGGTCTTTCTGGATGATCTTCTCAGAGTCCCTCTTGAGAAAGAAATAGACTTCGGAATAGACATTCTTCCTAATACTCAACCTATCTCTATTCTGCCATATAAAATGGCTCTAGCTGAGTTAAAAGAGCAGTTGAGAGATCTTCTTGATAAGGGTTTCATCTGACCTAGTGTCTGACCTTGGGGCGCTCCGGTCTTATTTGTGAGGAAGAAAGATGGTTCGCTTAGGATGTGTATCAATTACCACCAGTTGAACAAGGTCACTATAAAGAATAAGTATCCCTTTCCGAGAATTGATGACCTTTTCGACCAACTTTAGGGTGCCACTTGCTTCTCTAAGATAGACCTCATATCTAGCTATCATAAGTTGGCAGTGAGATAAAGTGACATCCCGAAGACAACATTCAGGACCCATTATGGTCATTATGAGTTCCTTGTGATGTCTTTTGGCTTGACCAATTTTTTAGCAGCGTTCATGAATTTTATGAACAGAATATTTAAGCCGTATCTTGACATGTTTGTTATTGTATTTATTGATGACATACTAATTTAATCGAGGAAAGAGGAGGATCATGCTAGTCAACTCAGAATAGTCCTCCAAACTCTCAAGGATCGAGACTTATATGCCAAATTTTCTAAGTGTGATTTTTGTCTTGAATTTGTGGCATTCTTAGGCCATATTGTATCTGGCGAAGGGATTCGCGTTGACACTCAAAATATTGAAGCAGTGCAGAATTGGCCCAGACCTATCTCTCCAACTGATATAAGGAATTTCTTGGGGTTGGCTGGTTACTACAGAAGATTCGTTGAGGGGTTTTCATCGAATTCGTCCCTGTTGACTAAGTTGACTCAGAAATCCACTAAGTTTAAATGGTCTGAAGCTTGTGAGAAAAACTTTCGGGAATTGAAAACTCGATTAACTACTGCTTTAGTGTTGACCCTACCAGAGGGTACAAAAGGCTTTGTTGTTTATTGTGATGCATCCACAATTAGACTTGGTTGCGCATTAATACAGAATGGTAAGGTTATAACTTATGCCTCCAGACAACTTAATTATCACGAGAAGAACTACCCGACTCATTATCTCAAGTTGGAAGCGGTGGTTTTTGCTCTAAAAATATGTCGTCACTACCTCTATGGTGTTCATGTGGATGTGTTCACCGACCATAAGAGTCTCCAGTATGGTTTTAGCCAGAGGGAGCTTAATCTCAGGCAAAGGAGGTGGTTGGAGTTACTCAAGGATTATGACATGAGTATCCTCTATCACCCAGGTAAGACTAATGTTGTTGCTGATGCTTTGAGCAGCTTGTCCATGAGAAGTACTGCTCATGTTGAAGAAGGAAAGAAAGAATTGGCTAAGGAAGTGCACATACTTGCTTGTTTTGGAGTCCGGTTGCTAAATTCCAATGAAGGTGGAGTTGTGGTGATGAATGGGGCTAAATTGTTACTAGTGTCAGAAGTGAAGGAGAAACAAGATAAAAACCCTCTTTTACTTGAACTAAAGGCAAATGTTTATAAGCAAAAGGTGATGGATTTTAAACAAGGGGGAGATTGTGTATTGCGATATCAAGGTAAATTATGTGTACCAAAGGTGGATGAGCTCCAAGAGAGGATCATGGCAAAAGCTCATAGTTCCAGATATTTGATCCATCCTGGTTCCATAAAAATGTAACATGAATTTAGAGAAGTCTAGTGGTGGAGTAGCATGAAGAGGTACATTGCAGACTTCGTTGATAAGTGCCCAAATTGCCAACAAAGTAAGGTAGAGCACCAAAGGCCCGGTGGTGTGGCTCAGAACATAGATCTTCCATAATGAAAGTGGGGGATGATTTATATGGTTTTCATTACTGGCTTGTCACGATCTTGCAGGCAGCAAGATTCGATTTGAATGATTGTAGATCGAATGACTATATCAGCCCATTTCTTACCAGTAAAGACTACAAATTCAGCAGAAGATTATGCTAGATTATACATTCAAAAGATAATCTAACTTTATAGAGTTTCCGTTTCTATCATTGTAGATAGGGGTGTATAATTCACCGCTCATTTTTGAAAGTCTTTTCAGAAAGATTTGGGTTCAAAGGTAAACCTTAGTACTGATTTTCATCCTTAGATGGATGGCAAAGCTGAGCGCACAATTCAGACCCTAGAGGATATGTTGATGGCATGCGTCATAGATTTCAAAGGTAATTGGAATGATCACTTACCTCTCATAGAGTTTGCATATAACAATAGTTATCACTCCAGTATTCAAATGACTCCCTATGAGGCTCTTTATGGGCGAAGTTGTAGATCTCCTATTGGTTTGAGGTTGGTGAAGCTGAGTTGATAGGGCTAGACTTGGTTCATCAAGGCATGGAGAAAGTGAAGGCTCTTCAGGAAAGGCTAAAGATGATGCAAAGTCGTCAGAAATCCTATATGGATGTTAGAAGGAGAGACTCAAAAATCTTATACATATACTCTTATAGTATTATTGACTAATGAGTAATTTCTGAACAAGAAACATTAATGATACCAATACAACATATATATATATATATATATATATATATATATATATATATATATATATATATTGATTTAGTATAAGCAAAATTACCAGCCTTAATGATACCAATACAGTATATGATACTGATTTAGTAGCAGTTAAGAAAAAATTATCAGCCTTAATGATACCAATTCAATATATGATACTGGTTTAGTATCTATTAAGTGATTATTATTAGCCTTAATAAATGGGGGGTATGGGCTGTAATTATTTATGAGAGAATGTGTATTTCAGGAATTACTTTGCGTTTGAGTATGAACTTGTAATTATTTTGGATTTTATGACCTATTTATGTAGTTTCCCCTTCATGAAATAACAGTTTGCCTTAATTCACAAGCTCTTAACAAAATTTTAAATTATATGCTTTTTATAGAAAATCTCTTTATGCAATCAATTCCATTTCCTATATATGTCGTATTTGGTATTAGCTTTGGCTTGTACATATTACCCTTTTATATAAGCTAACAAGATAGGGGACCAACACAACAAATATTGGTGGTACAATAAGCTTTATAAAGTACAATAAATTTGGTCTTATGTTATTGGACATTGTTTTGATGTTCTTTCTCTATCAACACATGTACACTGTTTTATTTTTTTTAGCAAATGATCAGTTTTGTAGTGCTTTTGTTTCTCCTACTTTATTCTTTATTTTCTTTCTTCACTCAGAGGCAAATTGGGCGATTTCTCAGTTTCTTCTTCACTGATTTTTTTTCTTTTGTCATTCTCTCTATTTTCTCTCTCCCGTGATATCTATCTTTGACTACATTCATATCCTATAGATTTGTTGTTTTTTGAATTGCATAAATTAGGATTTTGATTTTGGTCAAATATTAGTGAGAATCTTTCAAGAAGACAAAGATTATTGTGAAACAGAAATGAGAATCTAAAATATCGTATTTTTATGGATTTTTCCGAGTCTTTGACTCTCTTCTTAACTGATATTTCACATGCATATCTTCATTGACAGGTTTTGTGTCATTTTATAGAGAGAATAGAGGAAGCTATGTGAACAACATTCCTAAAGGTCAATAATGCACTTATATATATTTCATCAATTATTTTTGATGATTTAGCAGTAACAAAGGAAAACCTTATATCATTCAATATGTTCATTATTGAAAAGGGAAGTGTTCATTTTTTATCTTTTTACTTTTTGATGATTTAGTAGTAGCAGGAATGCACTCCTTCGTACTTTGTGCTTATAATTTTTCCTGGTGAAATTGCCAGACTTATTTATAAATTTATGGTGAGTGTTTTCTATTTAAATTATTGGTTAGTGTAAATCAAGTAAACACCAAGGTGATACTGAAATTGCGACCATCAGTCAAAATCTAGAGAGATTCGAAACAAATTCACGAGTCAATTATTTACTCATAAAAGTTACACAATTACCAAAATTTTAATTTTTTTTGCAGAAATGTTTTTCTTCTTGCGGTTTCAACTATAACTTAATTGAAGGAGCTTTAGGAGTTTCCATGGTTAAGACATGGTTGTCAAAATATCGTGACCTATTTCTACTCAATCAGGATCTATCGAAGATGATCGTTTCTCACCTTTTTATATTAAACTGAGTATTATTAGTAGTTCTAGGTCGTTAAGATTCTGTACTTTCATGTTGCTATTGGAAGTTCTCAAGCATTACAAACCACGCCTAAAATTCAAATAATTGAGAAAAGATATATTGTTTTATCAGGAATAAGTTGTTGTTGATCATTAAGTGTATAATATTATCTAAATACACTGTAAAGGAAGCAGAAAAAGAAGAATAAAGTCTTCTAGATGATGAGAAACATCACATTAGAAGAATTGACTTATTCGAAAAAGGCCTTGAGATCTATCTCGTGTCTGGTACTACTGCTGCATGGTTTCACTCTGCAAGAACCCCAAATCATTCTCTTGAAGCTAATCAGCAAAGGAAGGCCCCAAAACAACTGCTTTGGTGCCATTTCTTGTAAGTTGCCATAGTTTTATACTTCTATATCTACTTTGTCAAGCAATCTTAAAATGAAACATGAAATATCATGCTTCTTCCTCATGAATCGAATCTGTCAACTATAATTTTGTCATTTTTTAATTTTGTATTTCACAAATTCATTATAAAATGCCATTTATGAGACCTTCAAAAAACTGTTCTTGACAATTTATTAAAGAAAGAACAAAGAAGCTCAAAAAATTCAAGTGATCATATAACAATGAGGTGCTCTTTAGATATGACCAAATGTATTATTAGAATCATTTGGCCCACTAAAATTTCTCCTAAGATGTCTAGATATACAAGACATAGCATGTATTCTATTTCTGAACTCAGATGAAAATATAATTTCTTACAATAGCTAGCTTGGAGGTTGCTATGTCCTGTTTATCAGCTGGAACCAAAATGGCAGGTGAATAGAATTTATTATTCAAAAGAGATGTACATTCTCTCTTGCATAATTTTTTCTGAAATTTAATTACGTAGTTAACAGTAGGAGGCTAGAAGCGATAGTAGTTAAGCAAAATGCACTTTCTTATCAACACCAATTCTACTAATTTTATGGGGCCACTGATTTCCACGAGTGACGTATCCATAGAATGTCATTATTCTCAATGAATCTCACGAAGAGTTAAGAAATGTAGGTACAATCTATATCCCTCTCAAGTCAAATATGAGGGGTTTTTACTCTGTGAGTTTATTGAAGCAAGGTTTTGACAAGGTGAATGAGTGTTGGTGATTTGGAATACAATGATCTTTTGTATATATCTGTCATATTCCATTTTAACTCTTCTTTTCTATATATAATAACTATGTTATAAGTTGAAACATTGAATTTATATGTTCCATTTAATATGCCAATGTAACTTGGTGCATATTGCATAGCATCATGTCCTCTTTTGTTCTTCTGTTTGATCACCTTGTTGTGTCAACAAGCGTGTTCACAATTTAATTTTTGATTGTTGGATTTGCTAGAACTCATGTAGCTAAAGTTAGCTGCTATGCTTTCATAATCGGAGCCTAACCCAACCTTACTACTTGCTTATAGGGTTGCTTCAAAGCTTAAATTATGGGTCACAAATGTGGTAGATACCAACTTACTATATAGTTACGATGGTAGGTTCATGAGCCTATCACTTTAATGTTTAATGAACTTAACTGATTTGTAGCTAATAGATCATTAATATGAGTATATATCGAGGAATATGTTGTTATATAGCTTAACATATATTATATGAATATAATTTTAAAATATACTGATATAATCTTTATTTGTTTAGTAAGTGACAAACTTATTTATGTATCATGTAGGGATAATGAGAATTTGAATAGAGAGGGACTTAATTTTTTAAATATTTGTAACTTAATACTCCCTCCGTTTAAAAAAGAATGTCCTAGTTTGACTTGGAACAGAGTTTAAGAAAAGAAAGAAGACTTTTAAATCTTGTGGTTCTAAATTAAAGTTATGTCAAATGTACCAAAATGTCTTTTAATCTTGTGGCCTTAAACATGCCATGTGGAAAGTTGAAGTTAAAGTGTTGCCAAAAAAAGTAAAGGGATCATTCTTTTTGAAACAGACTAAACAGGAAATTAGGTCATTCTTTTTGGAGGGAGTAATTATCTTGCACATGTTTGTGGATAAACGTCTAATTATCTTCTGGACACATTTCATTGAAATTATCTGGAGACAATGTGTTGAGTGGTATCTTCTTGCATAATGAAAATACTACTTTTTAAGTTGTCACCTATTGTGGTATTGTCAACGTTTTCTTCGCAATCAGATTGTTAGAATTTTGTGCTTAAAGCTCTTCTAGGCAGTGATGAACAAAAGAATTAGAAACAGAGAAGAAAAGAGAGTTTCACATTGATCTGTATAATCATCTAACTATAATTTGAAGAATTCTCAATGCTTTTATAGACATAGTTTATAGAATTGTAGAAGAATCTAGAAGATTCTTAACTAACTCATCTAATGCACATGCCATCCTAACAACTTTAACAAACTTTCTCAACAGTGATCTAATCCAACTATTCCAATTAACTAACTAACTTTGTGGCAATACATTCTCATCATTTTAACACACTCCGTCAAGCTGAAAGGTGCAAAACATTAAGCACACCAAGCTTGCCCAAGAGATAAGAATGCTGAGCTTGACTGACTCCCTTTGTCAACAAGTCGGCAAGTTGTTGTTGAGTAGGAACATATATAGTGTCAACCACCCCTACTTTGATTTTATCCCTGATGAAATGACAATCTATCTCTATGTGTTTGGTCCTCTTATGGAAGACTGGATTGGCTGTTAATTGTATGGCTGATTTGCTGTCACTCAAGATGTTGATAGGACTTTGAACTTGAACTCCCAATTCAGTGAACAACCTAAGCAACCAAGTGACTTCAGATACAACTAAAGCCATACTTCTGTACTTAGCCTTAGCTGAGCTTCTGGAAACAGTCTGTTGTTTCTTAGACTTCCAAGACACCAATGACTCACCAAACTTGACCACATAGTCTGTAATCAACCTTATAGTGTTGGGGCATGCATCTCAATCAGAATCACACCAACATGTGAGTGTAGTGGTAGGTTTGGCTTGCAACCATACACCTTGACCTACTATGCCTTTTAAGTATTTAACCACCCTATGTGCTGCCTCCTAATGTGACTTCTTTGGGGACTGCATAAACTGGCTGAGAGTTTGTACAACATAGAAAATATCTGGTCTTGTAATAGTTGCATAAAGTAGCTTACCAACCAGTCTTTGGTAAGAAGTAATATCTAGCAAAGTAGCATCCCCAGTAAGACCATTTACTACATCATGGTCAACTGAGGTAAGTTTCAAATTGGTCTCAAGAGGAGTGGAAGTAGGTTTGGCACCAGTGAGGCCTACATCAACAATGAGTTCCAAAACATACTTTCTCTGATTGAGAATGACACCTTTAGGAGATCTGAGTACTTCAATGTCCAAAAAAAACCCGAGCTCACCTAAATCCTTGAGTTTGAACTTATGATGTAGACTGTCTTTAGCTTCAGTAATCAATTTTTCATTAGTGCCTGTAATGAGTAAATCATCAACATAGGCAAGAATAACCACCATGTCTTCTCCTCTTTTTAGAGTGAATAAAGAGTAGTCATGAGCACTTTGAGTGAAACCAGTTTCCAACAAGGCAGTAATGAGTTTCAAATTCCACTGTCTATATGCCTATTTAAGGCCATACAAAGACTTGAGTAGCGTGCATACTTTTGTCTCTCCTGGCTTCTTAAAACCTTTGGCATGTCCATGTATACTTCTTCATCCAGGTCATCTTGAAGAAATGCATTATAGACATCCATTTGGTATAAATTCCAGCCTCTAGAGACAGTTAATGCAATCACACTCTGACTGTCACCATCTTGGCCACAAGTGAGACTGTGCCATGATAGTGTAATCCTTCTTGATAGATGTACCCTTTTGCTACTAATCTGGTCTTAAATCTCTCCACTTCACCAGTTGCCTTGTATTTATCCTTGTACACCCATATAGAACCAACAATATGCATCCCTTTAGGCAAGTCAACTACCTGCCAGGTTCTATTGTCTTCAAGGGACTTAATCTCTTGTTGTATGACTAGAATCCACCTCTCATCCTGGGCTGCCTGTTTGAAGTTCTTAGGCTCCACATAGTCAGAAACTTTACTCGAATAACTCCTAAGTTAACTTCTCATAGCTAAGAAAGTTTGCCAAGAGATGTCTAGTAATGTAGTCTTGCAGCCAGGTTGGTGCTCTAGTTGGCCTGGAGGTCTTCCTAATAGAAGATTCCATAGGTGTAGGGATGATAGGAGGCGACGAAGAATGTATATCAGTAGAGGAAGATGAGGGCTTCAATGACAAGGTCTCACTTCTGATGTCTGCAGGACTATTAGTTGAAAACTAGGAGTCGTCAATACATAGGATGTCAGTAGCCTCAACACTATCACTAGTATCACTATGTTTAGAGTGATCAACATCTTGAAATAAAGGGGAACCAACAGAGCTAGTAAACAACTCAGTCTGTGGCAATGTTGTAGTAAATGGAAATACATCCTTTTGAAAATGCACATATCTACTCACATATATCTTGTTTGATTTTAGGTCCAACATTATGTACCCTTTCTGCAATTCAGAGTAACCTATGAGGATGGCAGGAACAATTCTTTCTCCAAACTTGTCACTTTTAGGCAATACTGTGACATAACCAAGGCATCCTATTACCCTTAGGTGAGATAGAGATGGTGATTTTGAATATAACATCTCATAAGAACTCACATTATTTAGGGCAGAAGAAGGTAATCTATTCATCAAATATATTGCAACTTTGATACAGAATCCCCAATATCTAATGGGAAAATGTGACTGAAACCTAATAGCTTTAGCAATATTCAGAATATGTTTGTGCTTTCTCTCTACTACACCGTTTTGCTGTGGTGTGTGAGGGCAACTACTTTCATGCAAGATGCCTAAATCATGAACTAAAGTTGTACATTGAGAGTTAAGAAACTCAGTACCATTGTCTGACCTTACCACATTCACATGAGAATCAATTTGAGTGTTAACCATTTTGAGGAAGATTTTGATAGCAACAACAGTCTCAGATTTCAATTGCAACATATAAACCCATACAAATCTGCTATAGTCATCTACAATGGTCAAGAAGTAATGTTTCTTAGCTATAGTAAGAGTCTTATAAGGACCCCATCAAATCTCATAGAGGCTCTAGAAATATTGACAGGAAAAGTAAGTCTAGTTTGCTTAGCCAACAGACAAACTGAACACTGAGTGTCACTATGATTTATTTGAACTGAATTCAAAAGTCTTAAAGCTTGAGATGAAGGATGCCCAAGTCTTCTATGCCATAGGTTGACATCCTGTATTATTGCTCCTGCAGTCACTGGTTGAGGACTAGATGTGGACTTCTGTCTGTGTACTATTGTAGTGTCTCATTTGAAAACATACAGTCCTCCTTCTTCCTTACCAATCCCCTTGACCCTGCCAGTGTAGAGGTCCTAAAAGACACAAAAGTTAGGGTAAAAGGATACAAAACAAGATAGTTCCCTTGTGATCTATGAGACTGATAGGAGGTTGAACTTGAAGTTTGGTACACATAAGACATTTTTAACACTGTTGTCAAAAATCAATGCCTCACCAACATGACTAATATCTACCTTGCCACATGTTGGTAGATGAACCTGATTCTGTTGTGCCTTATCAATGCTATGACTCTTAGTTAATAAGTGTATGTTTGCTGTAATATGATGAGATACACTAGAGTCCACTATCCAATTTTGTGTAAAACCATTTGACATTAGACAAGTAGCAATACCTGCCATGTTGACTTGCTTAGACACCTTAACATCTTCGTTTAGCATCTCCATGATTTGTTTATACTCCTGGTCTGTGAATGCATGTCTTTTGTGTAAAGTATTATCCTCCTCAAGGCTGGTTGGAATCTCATGTGAATGGAAAACACTAGTAGCATGGTTTGCTGAATGTTGTCATGCATATTGTGAAGATCCTGTTGAATTTTTCACATTGTTAGCTGGAAATTGCTTACCACAATCACCACTGTAAGAGGGCCTTGATGTGTCTCTCAGATTATTAGACTTCTTTATATTCTTCCAGTCATCAGGATAACCTATCAGTTTGTAACAATTCTCCTTGGTATGACCAGTAAAGTGGCAAAACTCTCATTTTATTCCTTTGTAATATTCCTTTCCTTGAATCTTATGCACATTCATAACCATTGGATCAGGTTTCTAAATGACATTTGCTACATAGCTTGACTGTTGAATCTCATCTTCTATGATCATAACATAAGCTTGATTTATGGTAGGTGTGGCTCCTTTGAGTAGGATCTGCCTACAAGCTTGGTCATAAGACTCATTCAAGCCACTCAAAAATTGAATCAATCTCAACTATTGTATATGATAAACATAATCCTTTGACTGAGGACATGTACAACTAGGACTGGGCACTACAACATAAATATATTCACTCCAAAGAGTCTTCAGCCTTGTATAGTAAAGAGATACTGAATTTGTACCTTGCGCCAGAGTAGTGATTTCTCTATGTAGCTGGTATATTCTCATGCGATTCACCTTATTAAATCTTTCCTTCAGATCATCCCAAACTGAGAAAGCAGTTGTGGCATATACAATTCCACTTAAGAGATCTTCACTAACTGTATTCATTATCCAGGATAACACGATTGCATTACATGTTTCCCATTGCTAATGTAGTTCATCTTTGTACAGAGCTCTGGCACTTGTAACAAAACCATACTTCCCTTTCCCTAACAAAGTAATCCTCATTGACCTACTCCAGATCCCATAGTTCTCTGAACCTGTCAACTTGATGGGAATCAAAATAGCTCCTGAAGCATCTGATTGGCCAATATACAAAGGACCATTTTGATCTATCTTTGTGATCGCTATTGCTGTAATCTTCAAACACTCCAACTATCAAATTGAAGTATCTCTAATATGAATAATAACACTGCTCCTAATTATCTAGGATCTAGATGCTCTGATACCATGTTAGAATTTTGAGCTTAAAGCTCTATTAGGCAGTGATGAACAAAAGAATTAGAAACACAGAAGAAGAGAGAATTACACATTGATCTGTATAATCGTCTAACTACAATTTGAAGCATTCTCAATGCTTTTATGGACAGAGTTTACAGAATTGTAGAAGCATCTAGAAGATTCTTAACTAACTCATCTAATGCACATGTCATCCTAACAACTTTTAACAAACTTTCTCAACAGTGATCTAATCCAACTATTTCGATTAACTAACTAACTTTGTGGCAGTACATTTTGATCATTTTAACACAAATACTTTTCTTTATTTCATTTCGGAACTTACAACATCAGAAAATTTCCTCAATATAAAAGTGACTCACTCGAAATAAAAGTGATAAATGTATGCTAACTTTTTAAAGCTAGAATGTCAAGCAGTTTAGTAAGAGTATTTGAGATGGCTACTTGGTTGAACTTGAAATAGAATCATGTATCATGATGCTTTCGAATAAAAAAAAGTAGACAGTGAGGGATTTAAGTTTTCACTATTTTAGTTCTTATCCATTCACACATGACACATGGTATTTTGTTACTGATGTGAAGTTTTGATGATTTGACAAACTTTGGGAATGATGCAAAAAGGCGACCAATCCAAGTTACCTGAAGAGTCATGTTGATGAGGGGACCTGTTGAAAGAGGGAAGAAGACTTAGGGATCTAACAATGGACTAGATCCTTGTTATTGGGACTAACGACAGGGCAAATGAATGAATAAACTCACTATGAGGAATATTTGTGTGTCATTATCAAAAAGGGGGAAAATGTTATATTCTAGGTGTTTTGATGATCCTCACAAATGCAGAATCTAACAAGGGACCAGATCCAAGAAAAGGTCCTCTGGTAATGAGACTGACGAAAGGGGAAATGAATGAAGAAACTCAGCATGAGGAATATTTGTGTGTCTTCATAAAAAAGGGGGAAAATGTTTTATTCTAAGTGTTTTGATGATCCTCACAAACGCAGGGACCAGGTCCTTGGCAGAGTACTTTCGTCCTAATTCAAAGTGGTGCACAACTGTAAAGCTATCTTTACAATTGTCTTGTCAGGTTGGTGAAATGTGCAACGTACTTTACCAATAAGAAGGGCGGACAAAGTTGTTTGTTTCAGAGGTCAAAACCCTTGTTGGTAATTGATATATACAACAATAAACAAACAACATTATTCATTCAAAGAGAGAGAGCTAGCAAATCTTTGTCAAGAACTCAAGCATCAAAGAACGCAACAAGGGACCTGGTCCCGGAAAGTGTGCGTACATGAAAAGGACGAAAAGTCAATTGTCAAAAGGCTACCAACTCTGATGTAGTTGGTGCATAACCTTTGAGAATAACATGCTCTCAGCCAATAGCCTTGTTCCAAAGGTTGTGTCCATTTTGATAATAATATCTTCTCCAAAGCACAAACACAAGATTTGGCAAATAAAAACTTGGATTTTCTCTAAAAATTCATAGGCTTGAAAATAAGGCCATCTTCAAGGAAGAACACTGCTAAACTCAATAAAGGGACCTGATAGAGTGCTGAAGAATCTTTGTTGTATTTTGAGCTATGTATCTTATGTGCTTACATTGTAAATATATTCCTGTGTTATAAAGGAATTAGATCTTCGTTCTGTTCTACCAAAAGTCTAAGTCAACTAAGGTCAACTGATTTAGTGGGCAACATTATTGCTGATTAGTCAGATTCTAAGTCATCTAGTGGTAGGTGATTTAGTGGGTAGTGTTGTATCTGCTTAGTCAAATTCTAAATCATCTATGAGTTAGCTGATTTAGTGGGCAGTGTTGTATCTGCTTAGTTGAAGTCTAAGGTATCTAGAGGTAGGTAGCTTAGTGGGCAGTGTGGTATCTGCTTAGTTACACTCTTTGTAGTAGGGTTGCTACATTGAGGGGGAAGGGATTTTGAAGTAAATTCCTAGGTTGCAATAAGTTGTAATCTGAATCAGTGGTCCGTTTAGGTGAAATGGAGTTTGGGCTAAAAATCCTGTGAGGACATGTCGTGGTTTCACCGCCCTTAAGTAAGGGGTTTTCTATGTAAAATCCTTGTTTATAAGTTTATTTTTTGCGTATATTTCAGTTACTATTCTTGTTGAGTCAAGGGACCTGGTCTGTTGACGTATAATGGATGTATACATTCCAATAATTGGTATCAGAGCTTGTGCTCTCTATTTGGTTAACAACAAGAGAGAGATTCCTTCAAGAAATGGCAGCTCTACTTTGTCTTGATGGTCCTTACATTCCTACCAATGGCGTGAAGGATAGAGATCTAACTCTGGAGGTTCCCAAGTCTAGAAGAGAGTATGATGAAGCAAACAAAAAGAAGGAGAAGTCAGTAGAGCTAAATGTATCTCAAAATGATGCTTCTGAAAATGAAGATGAGAGGACTTATTTGACTAAAAGGTTTCAAGAAAAAGTCAAAAAACATGTAGGGTTTCAAAAGAAGGGAAACTCCAACAAAACAACAAATGCAAATGACCTTTGTCATAAGTGCGGAAAGTCAGGGCACCTTATGAAAGACTCTCAAAGCGACAAGCATGAATGTCAAGACCTCAAAGAAAGACGAAGAGACCGGGTTCCTGACCATGCTAAGAGAAAGGCTAATGCTGATCGGGTGGTGAAGTAAGTCTTTGCAGTCTAGGGAAACGCCTATAGTGATTCTGAAGATGAGTTGCACAGAAAAAATGATGGTCTCATTCTCAAAGGCAAAAACAAAAGTCAAATCCAATTAATGAGGCTGATCGAAAGAAAGATGCAAAAAAGGGACAAATCACTTGCTCTCAAGGTGTCACAAAGTGAAGTACATGAAATAAATGTGAACATAGGCTTTTTCACTCGAAGATTTCAAAAAATTGTGAGAAAACGTGGAGCTCTCATGAAGAAAGGAAATCTTGACAAGGCTACAAACTCAAATGATGTGTGTTTCAAGTGTGGTAAACCAGACCACTTCATTAGAGACTGCCTATGCACAAGGGTGATCACAAGAAATGTGGGACCAGTTTTATGACAAGTCAAGCAGAAAAGAAATTGTTGATCATATGGTGAAGAAATCTGAGACAGTCTTGGGAAATACCTCAAGTGATTCAGATGATTCTGAACACCCTGATGATGCTTTCATGGAAAAGTCAGATGATGAGGATGCTAATGAAGAGGTAACCGTATCATACTTCAAGCAAAACTTGAATACCTTTTCTATTAGTAAATTGAGAAAGCTAGTTGTTATTCTAATCGATTTGATCAGTGAGCTAACGACTGAGAATGATCTCGTGAACAATTTCCTAGACATCTCTTAAGATGAGGGAATTGCTCTAGTTACCTAAATATCTGATATTGAAAAACAAATGGTTGTTCTAGAAGCTAAAAATCTAGAACTGAAGGAAAAGATAAAAAGGGTGACTATTACAGTTTTTAAAGGAAAGAACGAGGCCAGCAAAATGCAGTTGGAGCTTGAAAATAAGTTGCACACTACTGAAATGAAGATGAACTTGGCTTTAGAAAGAAATTTGGTGTTGGAGAGGGACCTGGTCCGTGTAAAAGAGGAACTGAACAAATCACTCAAATGGATCACTTATTCTAAAATCCTTACAAATGTAATCAATCAGGGTAACAATAGTAGAAGAGGAGTGGGTTGTGAGAAGATAGATTCCTCATACAATCCTCAAATAAAAAATATTGTTGTTGTTGACAATCTGCTATGTTTGCATTGCGGGTGAGATGGTCATCTGAAGAAGGATTGTCCAGCTTGGAATATAACTCAAGAAAGTTCTTAAAATTATTCCAAACAGAGGAACAAATAGAAGAAAGGACATGGTCTTCCCTCTGGTCCTAAGTTGAAGAAAACCAGTCTTCCTCACTCGACAAAAGATTTTCTTATCACTGTGTTATCTGCTTACTGGGAACTCCGTCTCAAATGGGTTCCCAAGGCTAACAAGTGATTTGCTATGCAAGTGAGAGGATGTAACATCAGTCAGTGTTGGTTTATGAATAGTTGTTGCTTAAAGTATATGACTGAGAAAACTAAAAACTTCCTCTCTCTCAAGGCACTTCAAGGTGGAGGTGTCTCTTTTAGCAATGGCAAGAAATGGTACATTCTTGGTGTAGGCAGGACTTGAAAGGAAATGAAGTCAAGTTCTTATCAGATAAATATGTGGTCATGACTAGATCTCTTGAATGATGATGCTGACAAGAAAGAGATGCAAGAACATGTACTGCTGATCTAAACATTGCTCGTTATAACATTCTCACTTCCCTTGATGCTTAAGGTGAGAATGCTGATATATGATACATGAGACTTGGCAGTTGAGCTGTTCTCTCTAAACAAACTTGTGTCAAGGGACCTGGTCCATGGTATTCTCAAAATAAAATGTGTAGATGACAAAGTTTGTGATGTTGGTGTTAACCATCCATCAAGTGAAATAAGCAGTATTTTAATCTTCTAAAGAACTTTCGGGCTGAAGTGGTGAATGATACATGTTCTGTGACCAAAATGACGATATTGAGAATTTTAATCACAATGATGTTGAAAGAGTATTTGTGGGATATTCCTCCTCTAGCAAGGCTTATCGGGTGTATGAAAAGGTGGTCATGTGTTTTTTGATGTCTAGAAGAATTGAGAAGTTGCAAAACAAAGAAGATTTTGAGATAGATGGCAGAGTTGCTTCAAATTCAGAGAGATGGTCTAAGCAGTAAGCTTGCTAAAGAATATCCTTTTCATGAATCCAGCAATCCCAAAGAAGCTGATGCAGATGATGAACCTAATGAGGGACATGGTTTGGTAGATAATGCTGAACAAAGATGATTCAGTTCAAAGTATGACACTCGGTTCCCCAATAGGCTGACAAGTTGTCCAAGTTCCTCTTTCACAATGGTTTCAAAAGAGGTAAAATTAACAAAATTCTCTTCTTGAAATCACAAAGGAAAGGACTTGCTGATTACTCAAGTATATATCGATGATATCATCTGTGAAGCAACTTTTGAGGTGTTATGTGAAGAGGTTGCCATACTCATGAGTAGTGAGTTCTAAATGAGCATGATGGGAGAATTCTTCATAGAGGTACAACTCAAGCAAACCTCTAAAGCTTTTCAAAATGGAAGATCAAGTGGCTAACATCTTCACCAAAGTCTTAAGCAAGGACCAGTTTGTCAAGAACAGGGTCCTGGCTCAAGCTCAGAGAAGCTACTGAAGAATTTTCATATTATGGATGCCAAGACAATTGATACTCCCATGGGGACCAACTCGAAGTTGGGTGCTGATGGATCCGGTCCAGATGTAAATGATACAAGTGGTAGGATTTGTGCAAGATTCCAAGATTGTCCAACGGAATCACATTCGAAAGCTGCTAACTGAATCCTAAGACACTTGATGAAGATAGGGACCTGGTTCTATTCTATCTATCAGGAGATTTCTTGTTGATGGGAGGAATATGATGATGTTGATTATGATGGGTATTAAGTTGATAGAAAAAGCAGGAATGGCTTATCTTTTGGGCTCATATTTCTCGTGGGGAACTAAAATGCAAGATTCAGTTGCTTTTTTAACAACTGAGGCAGAGAATGTAGCAAGTGCAGCTTGATGTGCTCAACTCTTGTGGATCAAGAAGCATCTTGAAAATCTTAGAAGACTTGGCTGACATAATCAAACTGATGTTAGAAATGCTGAAACCTTATTGAATGGATCCTGCCTGAAGTAATCAACCCTTTCCTGACGATGCAAAGGGAGCAGGTATCATTGTTTTTCAGGTATGTATGTTTTAGCAAGTTTAGTCTCATACGTTTTGTAGGTATACACACATGGCAAAAGTGCTAAAGGAAAAGGGAGGTCAGGACAGATCAAGACAATCACATTCAAACTACAAAGAGGGACCTGGTCCGTTCTCGAAGGTTAGCACTCTTAACATTACATTTTGAATTATGTATGAGAACCATTGCAATTGCCACATGTCTGTCTGATCATTGTCCCATCATTTAAATGCCAAGATGACTATTCCTTTCACACAATACACCCTTTCATTTCCTTTATACTTCACCTTTCTTTCCATCTCCCCAGAAAATTAAAATCCCCTTCCAAAAATCAGAGTTTTTCAAAACCCTCTTTTCTTCTCTCTCAAAAACACTTTAAATGTTTAAATCTTTTGTTACTACTGAGGAATTTTTGGATGGAGAAATTTTTGAGTGTGACGAGGGACCAGGTCCGACAAGAAAAAAAAAGAAGGTGGAAAAAATGATATTCAAAAAGAAAGAGGGTGATAGTATAAGAGCTCAAAGTATTCCTAATAGGAGGGTGTCTAACATTGAAAAAAATGAAATTAAAAATAGAATTGGTTCCTCAATTATTGATCTATTCATCTCGGAGGCCTTGAGTAAGTTTAATGTTACTAATCTTTCAGTTATAAGAAACTCATGCTTGATATGAAAGTTATGATAGCTTCTCTTGCTAACAGGGATACTAAAATAGTTTGTTTGAAAGCTTAGCTTCTAGAGGAACAATCAAAGGGACTAGGTTGAAAAAAAAACTGACAGCCCCGAAGGTTGGCAGCAAAGCATGCTGAACTTTAAGAGAAACTTCTAAAAAAACCATGCTAAGGGATATGTTCTCTAATTCTATTCTTTCCATCCCTTGCTTCTAAGCCATCCCCTCTCTTCCTAAATTTCCTTGTTAGTCCTCCTCTTTTTCTATTGAAACTCAGTGGGTATTGTCATGGTTCTCATTCGTAATGATATTTGTAATGCTTTGATTGCTGATCTTTTATTTATGAATGACAAATGTCTTGTTTCTACTGACTTTTTTCATTACTTTATGCTTACTCATGCTCAGTGTTGCCCAAGTGGCCATGAATTCGCTTGAACTACATTTCTATCAACTTGGTTTATTGCTTTAACCCTTTTTTATGATGTCAAAAGGGGGAAAAATTGTTAAGGTTATGTTAATGCTAGTCACTTGAAGAGGGCATGGTTATGCCGATAGGGGGAAGAAGTTCAACAAGTTTGTCATCATCAAAAAAAGGAAAAATGCTATTTTGTTATTGATGTGAAGTTTTGATGATTTGACAAACTTTGGGAATGATGCAAAAAGGTGGCCAACCCAAGTTACCTGAAGAGTCATGCTGATAGGGGGAACTGTTGAAAGGGGGAAGAAGACTTAGGGATCTAACAAGGGACTAGATCCTTGTTATTGGTACTAACGACAGGGAAAATGAATGAATAAACTCAGTGTGAGGAATATTTGTGTGTCATCATCAAAAAGCGGGAAAATTTTATATTCTAGGTGTTCTGATGATCCTCACAAATGCAGAATCTAACAAGGGACCTGATCCAGGAAAAGGTCCTCTAGTATTGGAACTGACGAGGAAATGAATGAATAAAGTCAGCATGAGGAATATTTGTGTGTCTTCATCAAAAAGGGGGAAATGAATGAATAAACTCAGCCAATGGCCTTGTTCCAAGGGTTTGTGTCCATCTTGATAATAGTCTCTTCTCCAAAACACAAACCCAAGATTTGGCAAAAAAAAACTTGGATTTTCTCTGAACATTCATAAGCTTGAAAAGAAGGCCATCTTCAAGGAAGAACACTGCTCAACTCAACAAAAGGACCCGATAGAGTGCTGAAGAGTCTTTTTTATATTTTGAGCTTTGTATTTTATGTGCTTACCTTGTAAATCTATTCCTGTGTTATAAAGTAATTAGATCTTCGTTCTGTTCAACCAAAAGTCTAAGTCAGTTAAGGTCAATTGATTTAGTGGGCATCATTGTTGCTGCTTAGTCAAATTCTAAGTCATCTAGTGGTAGGTGATTTAGTGGGCAATGTTGTATCTGCTTAGTCAAATTCTAAATCATCTAGGAGTTAGCTGATTTAGTAGGCAGTATTGTATCTGCTTAGTTGAAGTCTAAGTTATCTAGAGGTAGGTAGCTTAGTGGGCAGTGTGGTATCTACTTAGTTGCACCCTTTGTAGTAGGGTTGCTACATTGAGGGGGAAGGGATTTAGAGGTAAATTCCTAGGTTGCAAGAAGTTGTAATCTCAATCGTTGCTCTGTTTGGGTGAAATGGAGTTTGGGTTGAAAATCCTGCGAAGACAGGTCATGGTTTTCACCGCCCTTAAGCAAGGGGGTTTCCACGTAAAATCCTTATGCAGATTTTACTTCCAACTGTTACTTTCTGTATATATTTTCAGTTACTGTTCTTGCTGAGTCAAGGGACCTGGTTCGTCGACGTATAGTGGACGCATACATTCCAACAACACATGTTTTCATGAGCTATGTAGTGAGGTGTCTGCACTATATATAGATGGAAGAGAACACCATTTCACTCTAAAGAAAAAAAGGAACCCTTTAAGCATCTAAGTTTAGGCTTATATATGAGTCATAATTTTGGCAGAGTATTGTGATGCTGAAGTGGTAAATGATGCAATTGACGCAACTCTCATACCTAAGGCATGTAAGTTACTGAAAACATTGATCTAGGACAAACAACACCTTCTTCTTATGATGAACCACTTTCATCATCTGAAAAGTATTCATTTATAGTGGACATAGTTTTTCTTTTGGTTGTTTGTAGGTACATTTACAGATTTAACTAGCCTTTTTATGAGTTTGTGGGCTTTTCTCTTTCCATCTTGCAAGATGGATGGTGTGAGATATCTCAACCATGTTGTATATAGGAGAATAAAATCAATTGATTTAATATGTTTTGGCAGAGGTACTACATTTAATTGATGCTATAGTTATATAACCCCTATGATAGTAGCCAATTATTTACACCTCTTACTGCTTGATATTTTTGAGTTTTAATGTCACAACCCAGACCGTCGTGATTGGCACCCACACTAACCCTCCGATGGGAGAACCATTACTACAACCCAACTAAGAAACTTTACGATAACTAGAACATTTAAATATATGGAAGCAGGTTTAAATGACTAATGAAATATGGAGTTCCCATAAATTCCGAAAGTTTAACAAAACAACTAACATAACTATTGTGGAAATTCAACCCCTAGAACCTGAAAGTCATTGTTCCAAAACTCTGTAAACCAATAAATCTAAGAAAATGGGTGCAACCCCTAAACTAACATAAGCAAAGTCTAACTAAACAGTTTGATTATGAAAAGAATGGACTAAACTAAGGAGGGATCCATGACAACCTAAAAGAACTGGCTCACCCTTGAATTTAGTCTTGGTCAAAGATCTCCCAGCTGAGGTCTATCAGTAGCTGCCTGAAGATGCCCTTAATCAACAAAGAAAGAGCACAAGTGCAACATCAGTACACAACTACAGTGTACTAGTAGGATCACGTGGCTACTCCAGTAAGCGAAACATAGGCAAGCAATTACAACACAGTAAACACACATATACAGAATATATAGATCAATTATCATTTTAGGAGTAACACACTGTTTCCAATATTAACGACAATTAGACATGGATGTAATAATCATAGTGGTCCTCTCATGGAACCCACACACAAACTGTTAGTGGGTCGGAACGTGACACCCGATTCAGTCAGCACAACCACAATCATAATCACACCCATAATGAACAATGCTCATAGTCATACAATAAAGTAATGGGTTTCTTGGCATGTAATTGTTCAAAGATATACTCATTTGCATTAGATTTGATTCACACCTTATTCACATACATACATGCATACAATGAAGCAATTAATCGGCATAGATCACGTAAACAGGAAATCAAACCATCACCTACCTCGAAACCAAGCTTGAATCCTCCTAAAACACTTGAGCCTTCCCTTTCCGGATTCTTTCCGCTTGTTCTTGGTCTAAAACAATTAATTTAACACAAGAATCAATAAACAAGGCCTAATTTACCCAAATAATAATCAAACTATAAATCCAAGGCTAAACCCAAGATCTTATTGTTCAATTAGGGCTTTTTCAACCATTAACTTCAAGCCAAAACCCTCCCCCAATGATCATTACCCAAGATTCTAAGTTCGAAGAATCGAATTACAGATTAGGGGAGTAATAATATTACCTTTAGCGCTAGAAAAATGTGGAAAATTGTCAAGATCTGCTTTGGGTTGTCTCCTAGCTCTCAAGGCCGAAGTTTTGCAGAAAATAACGATTTTGGGGGTTTTCCCTGACTTAACTTGTGACTGTCCCGCCACAGTGGGACCTATCCCACCACAGCGGCCCTGCCCGGACGGCTTGCACAGAGACAAAGAGTTGGAATTTGAGTTTCAAACTTCCATTTTGCAACACATCTTCAACCTTTGACGTTCAAAAACTACCCTTTCACGCCAAGATCAGTTTTGGGAGTTCTACTCGCCCGAATTTCGATTCCGTAAAGTCATACGGGCTCCTTAACGTCTTGGTCAATACACTCATGTGATCGAATTTATAATTAAACCCCCCGTTCACTACCATATTTCCCTAGACCTCGCCTGACTCAGATTTCGTCCATGTCTGGCCTAGGCTAGAAGTTTCCAAGTCACTACTCAAAAGTTTTCTGGCTCAAATTCTTTCCCCATTGACTTTTTCGTAACGACGGGAACCGGGCGTTACATTTAAATTCTTCTTTCCCTTGTGTTATCTCCATTGCTATATATGGACAACAAGAATTATTGGTAGGTTTTGAAATTTGCATTGATGACTTTGTATATTTTTTCAGCTCATTTCAAACTTAAAATTATTTAATAGTAGAGTTTTCTATCAGTACTTGAAGTGAGTTGATGCAAGAGCTGAGGCCAAATTTTGAGGCCCGTGGATACGTTTCTAAGATAAACACTACTGAAATATCACCTAAATTATCATGCACAAGTATAGCCTCTGCATGACAATCATATATTGCAGTGTCCTAACATGACTCTTTACTGTGTTAAGAGTTCTTGATTCCTTGACATTCTCTTTTAGTTTCATATCGTGTTTATTCTTTGTAGTGCATCCAAGATCATTATTTGTATGCATAGTAATTTATCAAAAGTTATAGTCAAATATTTATGTTGGAATGTATGCGTCCACTAGTCTAGATAGGACCAAGTCCTTGGCACAGTTACAATAACAGAAAGCAAACTGAATGCTGAAAGTAAAGATTGCACACACAACTTTACGTGGAAACCTCCTTGCTCAAGGGAGTAAAACCACGACCTGTCTCACAGGAATTTTCAAACTACTTTTACCAGTCTTCTCAAGCNAAAGATTGCACACACAACTTTACGTGGAAACCTCCTTGCTCAAGGGAGTAAAACCACGACCTGTCTCACAGGAATTTTCAAACTGCTTTTACCAGTCTTCTCAAGCAAAAGTAAAAACCAGTTTACAAAATGAGATTAACCTACTAATCTCCACACTAAGCAATACCTCCTATCACTTAGACGAGCCTAAACAGATACAACATTGCCTACTATACTAATCCTACCAGATTAATATAGACTTTGACGTAAGACACTAAGTTACTAACAACTTAAGTTCTTACAATGATTTACACAAGCTTGAAATGTTTCTAACAAAGCAAAATGATTCCTACAATATAAGCACGATTACAAGCAAACAAAGTAACAGCTGGTACAGGAAGCACTTGAAGCAATCGATCAAGTCCCTACTATTTTGAAGCTTCAAATGTGTCTCTTTTTGAATGAATAATCCTATTGTTGTTTTTGAGTTGAATATATTAGACAAGAAGAATTATTATCCAATGTACAAACACCCTCGTCGCTTCTGATTGGTGGAGTACTCTGCAACTCCATCAACTTCCTGACGCAAATAACTTTTATAGCTGTACAACATATTGACACTGGATGAGCATACTCTGCAGAGGACCAGGTCCTTGCACTTGTGAGAAGATCATCAAAACATCTAGGAGCGTTAGCACTTATCATTTCCCCCTTTTTTTATGATGACAAACAACCTACACAGAGCCTCACGTGAGTGTAAAGACATTCATTCAAATGCATAAAAAATTCCAACTTTGTTCAGTGTACCAGTAACAACAATGTTCCCTCTTAGTATGCTCCCACAATGTTCCCCCTTAGTTCAATGCCCCTAATTCCATAGCCAACCTTTACAACAAAACTTCCCTCTTTTGACATCATTGAAAAGGTGAAGCAGTAAGCATATTCAAGTTAAATGCAAGGCAATAAAGAATTCAGGGCCTTGGGCCACACAGAACATGTGTATGTAAGCATAAAGAGAATATTAAGCCACACATGAACAGGAAAGAAACATAAATAGCATTATATCACAAATACTGACCACTGTAGTCAGTCAAAACAATTCAAAGCCACAAAAGTTTTAATCAGGATTGAAGAACAAAGAGGGAACTAGGGAAACAAGACATTTTTAGGATGGAGGGGGAAGGGGATTGAGGATGCGCATAAATAGAGACAGACACTCATTTGCATCCTCATGAGCCTTGATAAGCTGCCTGTTGAGAGCTTTAACTTCCTCACTGAATGAGGAATTTGTCTTTAGCAGCCTTTCATTTTCATCTCTCAACTTTTGCAACACCTGCTCATTTCTATCACTGGTACCAGGTCCCCTCAAAACCGCCTTATGTAATTCAGACTTCAGTGTAGCGATTTCAATCTCCTTGTTATTCAGAATCTCAGTAAGATTAGTCACTTCATGTTTAAGAGCAGCCTGCTGCTCTGGAACATCTGCCACTTGAGATATGCCCCTAGCTTTTTCTTCAACACACTCATATTCCAGCAGGGTAGCAGCAGTGAATATCTGCTTAGTGGTACTAGGTACCCCTCTTCCCAAAGGCACTTCGAAATGGTTGAATACAAAATTCAACAAGTAACCATACGAAATCCCATTTTTTACCATTTTTCAAGTCATTACCCTGTGCATGTGTTCCAGCATAATGGCAGGGAGGTTGATCTCCTCAAGTTCATCAAGCTTCTCTATGAGAAAAAGGTCAGCAACAGATGCCACTGTTCTCTTTTCAATTCTGGGCACCAACACTTTGTTGATGAACTCGAAAAACAACTGATATTCCCCTTTGAGAAACTTTTTTGGTAGCCCTGCTCTTTTGACATCTCCACATTTTGTGGCAAGTTTAGTGAAGTCACTGGATAGTTTACAACCTTCAATCATTCGAATTCCTTCCACAGGAACTCCTAAAATGATCCCCAAAATTTCTTCATCCAGACATATTTCGACATCCCTAACAATAGTCGTGATTCCATCACCTTCCAGAAGTTCCATTTTGTAGAAAAATTCATGCACCTCAGGTTCGTGCAAGTACGGAACTGGTGTTTCAAAGAGATGGTTCCATCATTGAATGGAGACAACATCAAAAAGATTTGACATGCCAAATTTGGGTAGAATGTCAGGGTCAAAGACTTTGCCATTTAAAACCTTTTGGTTCTCCATTGCCGTTATCCGCTCCTCCCTTGTCATTTCCTTTTCTTCACTTTGTTTTTGAACCCTAGGACCTGGTCCCTTTACAGGTTTTAATTTTTCAGCTACCTGTTTTCTAACTTTCTCTCTTTTCACAGGAGATTTCTTTGTAGCCTTTTATACTTCCTTTGTTTTTACTAGTGCTCTCTCACTTTCTTTTCTTTTCTTAGCCACATAAGCAACACATCTTCAGACTCAGTATCACTAGACTTGATAGGGAGAGGTGTAGAGGTAGGCTTTTCACGTTCAATACTCTCCCTCCTCCTTTTCTTGGCCCTTTTTGTTTGAACTCTGCTTGCTCCTATGGCGTTCCCCAAGACTTTTTGCGTTTCACTCCTTGTAACATACTTCTTTTTTCCCATTTAGGGTGGGACACAACCAACTTTCCCTTTCCTTTTCTTTGTCGCTCCTTCACAGACTTAGTAGGTTCAGCAGTGTGGTCAACTTTATGAGTACCTTTAACTGTTTCCAAATCAGGAACATTTATTTGAGAAGAGTTTGTTCCTCTTACCCCTCTTTTGCTCCATTTTAACGAAACATCTTCTTCTTCTTCCTTATCACTCTCAACGTTAAAGGATCTGGGTGTTTGGTCAAACACAGGTTGATTTCTGTGAGGGACTTGATATGGTGATCTCAACTCATGCTCCAGTAGAGTAGGTTGAGAATCTCCTCTTAGTGAGGCAAGGCTTTGAATGGCCACGAGTTCATCCCCTGCGGCTAGAATACACGATTCCAGACCCTTTCCCTCAGGCAAATCCCCTTCAAAAAATCTCTCAAACATAGTGGATGAAACAGCCATAGAATCAACTTCCATTTCCTTAGAGAGGGGTTCAACACTAGGTTTAACCACATATTGTGCCTTTGAGTTTTGTGATTTTTCACCAGATAAAACTAGGGTAAGGGAACATGCCAAGACAACCTCCGAGGGAAGGACATGAGAGGCTATGACTTCCATCGGAGGAGTGATGGATTCATCCGTTTCACCAACTCCACAGACTGGAGTCAAGGGAGATTCTTCTGGAATAGGAAAGGCGAAGTTGAATGAACTAGGGTTTTCAATTACTTGGGAGATAGGGATCTTTGAAGAAGAATTAGAGTTAGGAATTTTGAGAGAAAGAGAGAAAAGCTTTGGAGAGGGGATTAGTGAATTTCAACAAGAATTGTTTGAAGAGATTTTGTAATTTGATTCGCTAAGAGAAGTAGTATATAAAACAAAAGAGGCATCGGGTCCCCAACAGTAGCGACCTTTGGTTAAAAAGTGAAAAGACGTCTAAAACTGACGTGATGAATGGGCGAAAGACACATGGCAGTGATGTTAACAGACAGACAGTGTAGCGTAAGTGATACTAACCTCATGAGGACCAGGTCCCTTTTTCAGTTTGCAACCCTGCCTGTATGATTATATCTTCCCTTCAGCTAAACACACTATGAGTGTATACCTTCATTAAGGTACCAGAAGCAAATTCTTAAGTGACAAACATTAAACAAGTATAGATACCTGCCCTCCATAACATAATCAAAATAGAAGATTTTTTGCGCAAACTTGTCAAGGGATCAGGTAATCTTATGCATCCCCAGCCTTATCCTGTTTTTAATGAAACACTCTTTACTCAAGGGTTTTGTAAAGATATTAGCCAGTTGATCTTCAGTCTTGCAGAATTTCATCACCACATTTTTCTTCTTAACGTTGTCCCTTAGGAAATGATGACTCACATCTATGAGCTTTGTCCTCTTGTGTTGCACAGGGTTTTTGGTTGTATTCATTGCACTGGTGTTGTCACACATTAGAGGAATTGTATCTGTGAGAACACCAAAATCCTTCAATTGCTGCTTGATCCACAAAAGTTGAGCACAACATGAAGCAACAACAACATATTCCGCCTCTGTTGTTGACAATGCAATTGAATTCTGCTTCTTTGTCCCCCAAGATATCATTGATGATCCAAGAAAATGTGTCATGCTTGATGTACTCTTTCGATCAACAAGAAAGACTGCATAGTTGGCATCTGCAAATCCAATTAGATCAAGTGAGTCACCTATTGGGTAGAAGAGGACCAGGTCCTGAGTTCCCTTCAGGTATCTCAATATTCGTTTAGCCACCTTTAGATGTGACTCCTTTGGTGCAGCTTGAAACCTTGTGCACATCCCTACACTGAAGACTGTCTGGCCTGCTTGCAGTAAGATACAAAAGTGACCCAATGATTCCCCTGTACATGGTCTAATTAACCTCAACTCCATCTTCATCCAAGTCAAGTTTCACACTTGTGCTCATAGGAGTGTCAAGAACTTTTTCTTCTATCAAATTAAATTTTTTAAAAGGTCTTTTATGTATTTCTCTTGGCATATGGAGGTACCCCGAATGGACTGTTTGATTTGCAAACCTAAGAAGAAGGTGAGCTTCCCCATCATGCTCATTTCAAATTCACTACTCTTCAAATCAACAAATTCTTTGCACAAACAATTTGTAGTGGCTCCAAAAATAATGTCATCCACATAAACCTGCACAATCAACAACTCTTTACCTCAAGATTTTAAGAACAAGGTATTATCAATTTTACCTCTTTTGAAACCATTTTCAAGAAGGAATTTTGACAGGTGTTCATACCAAGCTCTGGGAGCTTATTTCAACCCATACAGAGCCTTGTCCAATTTCAGCACATAATTTGGCAGTTTTGCATCTTCAAAACCTGGGGGCTGTTTGACATACACTTCTTCTTTCAGATTACCATTCAGGAAGGCACTCTTGACATCCATTTGAAAAAGCTTAAATTCCGTGTGAGCAGCAAATACTATCAAGCAGGAGCAAAAGTCTCATCATAATCAATCCCCTCCTCTTAGTTGTATCCCTGCACTACCAGCCTTGACTTGTTTCTAGTAATGGTTCCATGCTTATCAAGTTTGTTTCTGAAGACTCATCTTGTTCTAATGACAGTTCTGTTGAGAGGTCTGGGGACCAAGTGCCAAACTTTGCTCTTTTCAAACTGATGATCTTTTTCTTGCATTGAAGTTACCCAATCTGCATCATGTAAGGCTTCTTTGATGTTCTTTGGCTCAATAAACGACATGAAAGCTGAATATGCCATTATATTTTTGTTTTGGATCTAGTTTGTATTCTAGAATCAAGTGGGGAAATGAGATTGGATCCTACAAACACCCTTTCATCACTCCTTGCATCAAACTTGCCAAGGTCATTCTTTACATTATTTAATACAAAACATTTGTACCCAAATGACTTAAGGTGAGAACTTGAAGGCTTTTTGTTGTTCAGCACTTCATAAGAAGTCTTCTTCATGATAGACCTAATAAGGCATCTATTTGTAACATAGCATGTTGTGTTGACAACTTCTGCCCAGAAGTTCATAGCAAGCCCTGAGTCAATCAGCATAGTCCTTGTAATATCAACCAATGTCCTGTTCGTCCTTTCAACCACTCCGTTTTGCTGAGGAGATCTTAGTGCGGAGAAATTGTGATTGATTCCATTTTCAGCACAAAAACTTTCAATTTGAGAATTTTCAAACTTTGTGCCATGATCAGACCTGATACTAGCAATCTTGGAGTTGACCTTCAGTTGAATAGCTTTGGCAAAGGTAATCAGAATTCCAGCAGTCTCGTCCTTTTTTTGTAGAAACATATTCCAGGTGTACTTGGAGAAGTCATCAACAACTACAAGAATATAATTCTTACCTCCTCTTCTTTGAACTCTGACAGGTCCACATAGATCCATGTGGAGAATCTCCAAAGTTCTGGTTGTGCTCACTCCCTTCTTAGCCTTGAAGGATGATCGTGTTTGTTTCCCTCTTGCACAGGCATCACATACTTTATCATTTGAAAATTTCAGCTTTGGTAATCCGCGGACCAGGTCCCCTGCAACAAACTTGTTTAGTAAAGAGGAACTTACATGACCTAGTCGTCGATGCCAAATATTTGCATCGTCAGCTTGAGCACTCAAGCATGAAAGGATGTCCCCTTCAATAGAATCAAGATAAGCAATGTACATATTCTTGACTCTTTTTGCAAACATCACAATTTTCTTGGTTGCACAGTTTTTAACAACACACCCATCAGACATGAATTTGACTTCATTTCCCTTGTCGCAAATTTGAGATACACTTAAGAGATTGAACTTTAGACCATTCACATAGTGTACACTATCTATGGAGTGATCTATTGTTCTTCCTATCTTGCCAATACTACAGATAAAACCTTTCTTTCCACCGCCAAATGACACACCACCACCTTGGTGTGCTTCCAAAGAGAGGAAGTTTAGAGTGTTTCCAGTCACATGCCTTAAACATCCACTATCCATGTACCAGCACTGACTGCTCTCTCTCTTCTGCACAAAAATAACTTATTAGACATAGGAACCCACTTCAGATGGAGTTCCCAAAAACTGTCAAAAGGCTTAATGAGAAACCTTCATGTCCATGGGGGTAAAGTATTCTTGCTAAAATGGTAGCCAAGACCAGGTACCCTTTTCTTTTTCTCAACAACTTTTCTTGACTTAAGAAACTTCTGACTTTCTTTTACTCTCATTAGCTTCTCACACTTCTCTTTCAGATGACCATTTTTGCCACAGTGGGTACACAGAAGGTTGTCTGAGACTAACACATATTTACTATGTGGATTGTAAGGAGGCTTTATCTGTCTACAACCTAGCCCCTTCCTGCTGTTGAATTGCTGGCTTGCTAAGTTAGTGAGGATTTTAGAAGAGTCAGTCCACTTGAGAGAGTGGTTCAGTTCTTCTTTTATCTTACATAAGTCCTTCATTAGTTGAGAATTTCTTTCTAGGGAGGCAGTTAACTTAGATTCAGAGGCCTTAAATTTCTCTTCTAGTTCAACCTCAAAGTTATTGAGTTTTCGCTTCCCACCCTTAGAGGTACCAGGTCCCTCATTGGTTCTAGACTCTCAATCTCAAGGATACCTATCCTGACACTCGGTTCAGACATTTGAGAGTTAAGATTTGAGTTTTCATCCTCACACAGACTCAACATTTCATTTGTCGTAAAGTTTTCAGAGGTTAGTTCATCAATAGAGTCAATCAATAGAGCAGCAAGTTTTCTCAATCTATTGATAGGAAGAGTATCTAGATCATTTTTTAGATCAAGAAGAGTTACCTCATTTAGATCCTCTTCATCGTCATATTTTTCCATTAGAGAAAAAATAGAGTTGTAGACCGTCTCATCATCTTCTACAGCCATCATTAAGACATCCTCCGGACTGTCTATCTCTTCTTCAGACGCACTTGATGCGTTACCCCACACTGCCAGAGCTTTCTTCACCAGTTGATCAGCATGAGCTTTCCTCTTGGTATAGTCTGAGACCTGGTCCCTTGTGCGAGGTCTGAAATCCCGAGTTTCCTGCTTCTGACTAGGACAATCCCTTATAAAGTGACCAGCTTTGCCACATTTGTGACAAAGATCATTTGCATTTGCAGCTCTGCTATTCGAAGCTTTCTTTTGAAAACCTACATGCTTCTTGATGATCTTCTGAAACCTTCTTGTGACATAGGCCATTTCATCCTCCTTCTCAGTCACATCATTTTGAGAAGTTTTCAAAGCGATGGGTTTCTCCTTCTTTCCTTCCTTCATGGTCGTTCCTTGTTTCTTGTTGAGTTCATAAGTTTGAAGATTGCCAATCAGTTCATCCATGGCAAGTGTCTTCAAATCTTTTGCTTCAGTTATTGCATTCACCTTGCTTTCCCAAGACTTGGGAAGAACTTTGAGAATCTTTTGAACCTGTTTGCTCAAAGGAATAGGTTCACCAAGACATCTCAGCTCGTTGGTTATAGTAGTAAATCTTGAGTTCATCTCGAAAATGGTTTCACCTTTCTTCATACAGAAATTCTCATACTGAGTCGCAAGCATATCAACCTTCGACTCCTTCACTTGTGTAGTTCCCTCATGAGCAGTTTGAAGATAGTCTCATATCTCTTTGGCCGTGTCACGGGTTGAGATTCGGTTGTATTCGTCTGATCTAAATCCACATACTACAATCTTCTTTGCCTTATAAATCTTCTCTATCTTCTTCCTATCTGCTTCATTGTACTCTTTTCTGGTTTTGACAACTGTTGTAGTGAGCTCTCCATCTTTCATTTACTTCGTAGGAATGTATGGTCCATCAAGAATCACGTCCCGCAACTCAGTGTCTTCAGTATTGATGTAATCATGCATGCGATTCTTCCACCACCTATAGTAATGTCCATTAAAGTGGGGTGGTCTAGTAAATGATTGACCTTCTTCCATATTGGGTGGAGCTATCATTCCTTCAAGATCTTTTCTTTTCTTGTTGTTAACTTAACTGAAAAGTCAAGCTCTGATACCACTTGTTGGAATGTATGCGTCCACTAGTCTAGATGGGACCAGGTCCTTAGCACAATTACAATAACAGAAAGTAAACTGAATCCTGAAAGTAAAGATTGCACACACAACTTTACGTGGAAACCTCCTTGCTCGAGGGAATAAAACCACGACCTGTCTCACAGGAATTTTCAAATTGCTTTTACTAGTCTTCTCAAGAAAAAGTAAAAACCAGTTTACAAAATGAGATTAACCTACTAATCTCCACACTAAGCAATACCTCCTATCACTTAGATGAGCCTAAGCAGATACAACACTGCCCACTATACTAATCCTAACAGATTAATATAGACCTTGACGTAAGACACTAAGTTACTCACAACTTAAGTTCTTACAATGATTCACACAAGCTTGAAACATTTCTAACAAAGTGAAACGATTCCTACAATATAAGCACAATTACAAGCAAACAAAGTAACAACTGGTACATGAAGCACTTGAAGCCATCAATCAGGTCCCTGCTGTTTTGAAGCTTGAAATGTCTCTCTTTTTGAATGAATGATCCTATTGTTGTTTTTGAGTTGAATATATTAGACAAGAAGAATTATTATCCAATGTATAAACACCCTCGTCGCTTCTGATTGGTGGAGTACTCTGCAACTCCATCAACTTCCTGCCGCAAACAACTTTAATAGCTGTACAACATATTGACACTAGATGAGCATACTCTGCAGAGGACCAGGTCCCTGCACTTGAGGAGATCATCAAAACATCTAGGAGCGTTAGCACTTATCACTTTAAAGTTGCAATTATTTTGTTCATTCACATCTAATGATTTTGATTTAAATCCTTCTAATGATACAAGGATGGTGTGTACGCAGTCGTACCCCTATTTATGAAGGTAGAGATATTGTTTGCGATAGACAATCCTTCTAATGATATATTTAGAAAATTAATTTCTCTTTTATTAAATTTTAACTATTGAGACATGCTAAAACTCTTGAGTAATTATTTACATTAAAATACTATAAGTGTCTACAAGCTTACTTTTCTACGTATAATTGTAGAATGATAGATGACATATTTTTGTCCTCCTTAATAGCTAACACGTGTTTCATTTTTCTCAAGCATACATTTTTTTATTTTAATTGTGCTTTGGGTTAGTTTCTTCTCTATGCTTTACCTTTTCTATTGTGTTTTATCTAATCTTGTGATGTGTTTTTTTCTTTTAAAAGCCTCGGTTATTACTATAAATGCCTACAAGCTTACTTTTCCATATACGATTAGATGCATCTAACGAATGGTTTGATTCAAATTATGTGTGGTGATCCTATATTGCAAAATTATTCAATAGCATTGGAAACACCACATGCATTATCTTGGGTTTTATTCGTCTTGTAAAAACACCCTCAGACAATGGTTTGAGGGAATGTTTAGTGTCCTTTATTAATCAAACATATTACTTGCCTTAGGGAGCATGACATATAATGCCACTTTGAGGCATATGTAAGCACTCTCTTCATTTTTTTTTCTATTAGGTTCTCTTTAAAATTTGTTAGGTGTATAATAGAAATTTATGTATATGGCTTTTAGCATCCTTCGTTGTTGAAGTACGTGAAAGTGGATTATGCTTTTACTTGATCTTCCACATTTTCGAGCAAGAAAATTCATGACTGTTTGTATTGGAAATTGGTTTTAAAATCTTACATTTTATATTTGTAGGTTGAATGTCATAAGAGAAGAACTTCAAGAGGCCTCCATTTACATGCGTTTGAATTTTCAAATGGGGAATGATTTGAAATGGATCAAACCAGACTTAGTATAAGCTTAGAAGGTGATTATATAGTTTTCAAAATGCCAAGTTTGTGTAATTATACTTCAAGTGATGATATGTGAAATGCATTTTATATACTATATTATAGTTGAAATAATGATAGGTGAAATACCTTTTGTATATATTTCTATGTAAAAATTAGGCAAATGACATAGTATAAGAAAGAAATTACTTCCTTTCCCTACTCTTTCATTAATTACCAAAAATCCCTTTTTTTAGTGTTTTTCGGATACATAATATAGCAATGTGGATACTTCATATAGCAACGCGGATACTTTAATTAATAACGGGCGGATACTTAAATTATTAAGTTGTTAGTAGCACGGATACTTAATTAACGGGTAGATGCATAATATAGCAGCGCGGATACTTTAATTAATAACGGGCGGATACTTAAACTAATAAAGTATCTGGTTAAGTTGAATTGGGGGAAAATAAGGGATTTTTGTATTTTAGTAAAAGAGTAGGGAAATATTGAGAATAGGTAAAGAAGTGTTGTGTATTTAAGTAATTTTTCCTTCTATAAAATGTTCTTAGATCATGACTAAAATAAAATGTTATTAATTATGTGGGGCCGTGCATCGCACAGGCTTGCCTTGCTAGTATATATATTAAAAACATAAGAGTAAAGTAATGTTGCAAAGTATTGAATTACTAGCTCTTCATATGATTTATGCCCCATAGCCATTGGTTCTGAAGTAAAAGGAAAAAACAAATATTTGTAATATTCAAAAATTTAGAACTTCAAACAAGGAATAATCTAATACATTCAAAAAAAATTTAAATAATATAATAAAATATTTTGAAAATCATACGTACAATACATATAAACTTTTGAAAAAAAAAAGAGAAGGAGACTTAAAATTGATTAATTTTTTAAATCACCGAATTTATTATTTGACAATTTTCCACAAATCGATATGCATATAAAATTATAAACCTGAATTGTAATGGGAAAACTATATTTTCTTCTAAACGGGAGGCCAGCGTCCACATCAATATTGTACATAATGTGAATATTGTTCCCTTAATTGTTGAAACTTCACACAAGTTGGACTTCAAATATCTAATACCCGTTAGTTACGGTTGAACACAGTCATTTACAATTTAAATAAAAACATATAAGTTTGCAAATATCTCTTGTAACTTTTTATGTGTAAATATAAATTTCTGAAAAAAAATTAATAAATTTAGGAATCTTTTTTTTTTTTCATTAAAATTCTCTACAAATATTTGGGTAAATATATTCACAACTAGTGTCTATACAAAGTCATACCAGTTTACAATAAATTAGTTCTAAATTAAAAGGAAATAAGTTCTTATGGATTAAAAGGATGCATTTTTTATTTTTATTTTTTAAAAATAAAAAATTAAAGAAAATGTGTGTTGTTATTTTATTTTATTTTAATTTATGAAAGAGAATATGTATTGCTCCATTCATTTCATTTTATGTATCACATTTAATTAAATATGAAGTTTAAGAAAATAAGTACACTTTTGAATCTTGTGATATTAAGCTAAAAAAAAGGCATAATACATAAAGAGGATCCTTAACTTGGCATCAAATGGGAATTATGACCTTAAATTTTGCCGGTGCACAAGTAGGCACTCTTCAACTATCCAAAAATTTCACAATTAAACACTCAAATCCTACAAACACACTTCAATTAGGCGCGTCAGTGGTAAAAATAAAGGCCCCCAACGGTAAAAAAATGCTTAAATGACACTTCTATCCTTAATGAATCAATTTTATATATATGTGTGTGTGTGTGTGTTTTATGAAACTATATAATAAGAAGAAGAAAGTAGAGAGAGGAGAAGACTTATTATTTCTCTTGAGGGATGATTTTACAATGAAGAGGACCCCTCTATTTATAGGGGAAATCTAACTTGGTCCCCAAGTAGGACTCCTAACCATATCCTAAAAGGACTCCACATAATAGACATTCACTATAATATAAATACTTTATAACACTCCCCCTGAATGTCTAATTCATAAATGATATGCCTCGTCAAAAATCTTACTAAAAAAAACTTTAAAAAAATAAAAACTCTAGTGAAGGAAAAGAGTACACATCTCTATTAATACGCATCTAGGTTGCCTCATTAAAAACCTTACAAGAAAAACCCAGTGGGACAAAACCTCGTAAGGGAAGGAGAGTACAACGCATATTAACTCCCCCTAATGAGAACATCAATCCAGAGACTTGAATCTTCGCATTCCAAGCTTGTGCACCATCTTCTTGAAAGTTGCAGTTGGTAGAGATTTGGTGAATAGGTCAGCCACATTGTCACTTAAACGAATCTGTTGCACATTTATATCACCATTCGTTTGGAGTTCATGTGTATAGAAAAGCTTTGGTGAAATGTGATTTGTTCTATCTCCTTTTATGAATCCTCCCTTAAGTTGTACTATGCATGTTGCATTATCTTCATATAAAGTGGTGGGTATTTTATCACACTCCAAACCACATTTTTCTCGAATGAGATGTATCATAGACCTTAACCACACACATTCTCTAGTTTCATGAATAGCTATTATCTTAGCATGATTTGATGAAGTGTCTACGATGGACTGCTTTGTAGATCTCCAAGATATGGCAGTCCCCCCCACATATAAACACATAGCCTGTTTGGGATCGAGCTTTGTGTGGATCAGATAAATATCCTGCATCAGCATAACCAACAAGATTGGGGCTACAATTGTTCTTGAGGTCGGAATGGATCCTTATTCACATCAAGTGAGCGAACAACCATCAGAGTACTTAATGGATGTGCTTCATCCATAAAAAATCTTTTCAACACTTTTTTTGTGTAGGCAAATTAAAGAAGAAAAATACCATTTGTCAAATTCTCAATTGCAAACCAAGACATAATTTTGTCCTTCCAAGATCTTTTATCTCAAATTCGTTCTTTAAATAATCAATTGCCTTTTGAAGCTCTATTGGAGTTCCAATAAGACTTATGTCATCAACATAAATAGCAAGTACAACAAATTCCGATGTTGTTTTTTTTATAAAGACACATGGACAAATTGCACCATTTGTATAACCTTCCTTAACTAAATACTCACTAAGACAGTTATACCACATTCGTCTAGATTGCTTCAAACCATATAATGATCTTTGCAATTTAATTGAATACATTTCCTGAGATTTTGAATTACATGATTTAGGCATCGTAAATCCTTCAGAGAATTTTCATGTATATCTCATTATCAAGTGATCCATAAAGGTAGGTTGTAACCACATCCATCAAATGCATTTCAAGTTTCTCATGGACTGTGAAACTAATGAGATAACGCAATGTTATTGCATCCATAACGGGTGAGTATGTCTCTTCATAATCGACACTAGGCCTTTGTGAAAATCCTTGTGCCACAAGGAGTGCTTTATACCTTTGTATTTCATTTCTCTCATTTCTTTTTCGCACAAAAAATCATTTACCGCCAACAGATTTAATACCATTAGGTGTTTGAACTATAGGTCCAAAAACTTCACGCTTGGCAAGTGAATTCAACTCTGATTGAATTTCTTCTTGCCATTTTGTCCAATCATTTCTTTGTCGACATTCTATAACAGATTGAGATTCAAGATCCTCATTATCTTGCATGATTTTTGTTGCAACATTATATGCAAATACATAATCAACCACTATTTCTGATCTATTCAGATTAGTTTCAGCATAACTTAAATTTATGGATAGTTCATTATCTCCTTGAGTTTCAAGTTCATTGATTCCTACATAGATATCAAAATTATTCAAATTTTGAACTTCCATATAAGATTCTTTCATAGTGTCATCTTGGCATTTAATCTTTCTTTGTCTAGTATTTTGATCCTTAGAACCCAATGGTCTACCACGCTTTAGGCGTGCTTTTGACTCATTAGATATGACACTAGTGGATGGTCCTATAGGGACATCAATTCAAATTGAGACATTCTCTGCAGGAATATGTGATTTAGTAATCCTTTTCAAATCTATAAATGCGTCTGGCATTTAATTTGTAATTTTCCACAGATGAATAATCTTTTGTACTTCTTGCTCACAAATAGAAGAATATGGATCAAGATGAGACACTGATAAATTTTTTCACAAAATTTCTCGTTTTATTTCACTATTTTCTTCCCCTAATTTTGGGAAAACTTTCTCATCAAATTGACAATCTGCAAATCGAGCAGTAAACATGTCTCCAGTCAATGGTTCAAGATAGCGAATAATGGAGGATGATTCAAACCCAACATATATTCCTAACCTTTTGTGAGGGCCCATCTTAGTGTGGTTTGGTGGTGCCACATGCACATGTACAACACATCCAAAAATTCTTAGATGGGATATATTAGGTTCTTAACCCATAACGAATTGCAATGGAGAAAACTTATGATAATTTGTCGATCTAAGACGAATAAGTGTTGCAACATGCAAAATTGCATGTCCCCACACAGAAGTGGGCAACCTAGTTTTCATAAGCAATGGTCTTGCTATTAACTGCAGCCGCTTAATTAATGACTCGGCAAGACCATTTTCAGTATGAACATGAGCAACAGGGTGTTCAACTCTTATCCTAATTGATATACAAGAATCATTAAATGATTGGGCTGAAAACTCTGCAACATTATCAAGGCGAATAGACTTAATCTGATTATTAGAAAACTGTGCCCTTAATATTATTATTTGTGTCAATAATTTTGCAAATGCCAAGTTACTAGATGACTATAGGCACACATGCGACCATCTAGAAGAAGCATCTATTAGAACCATAAAGTATCTAACCGACCCACTAGGTGGGTGAATAGGTCCACAAATATCCCCATGTATACGTTTCAAGAACGTATGGGACTCAATCTCAACTTTCGTTGGTGATTGTCTCACAATTAACTTGCTTTGATAACAAGTAGTACAAGAAAATTCACCATTTAAAAGAATTTTTAGGTCCTTTAATGGATGACCATTTGAATTTTCTATAATTTGTCTCATCATTATAGATCCCGGATGTTCCAGACGATCATGCCAAAGTACAGAAGTATTGGAATCAGTAAAAATTTTATTTACTATAAAATGTGCCTCAATTGCACTAATTTTTGTCCAATACAAGCCAGAAGATAAAGCAGGAAACTTTTCTATAACACATGTCTGCCCAGAAACATTCTCAATGATACCAAGATATTCAAGATTTAATTCATCCATTGATTGGATATGATAACCATTTTCACGGATATATTTAAAACTCAACAAGTTTCTCCGAGATTTGGGAGAAAACATAGCATTATTTATGATGAGTTTAGTTCCCTTAGGCAAAATTACAATGGCTCTTCCAAAGCCCTCAATCATATTAGTACTACCAAAAATTGTAGTAACATTTATTTTGCCCATACTTAAATGAGAAAAATATTTCTCATTTTTAAATATCGTATGTGTTGTACCAAAATCAATCAAGCAAATGCCTTCATATTTAGATAATATGTTTTTAGAATTATCCATAGCTTCACATGAAATGACATACACAAAATAAACATATATTAAATATTAGTGTTGTCAAAAGGCTACAATATATTTAATAATTATTAATGTAATAAACTAATAATTAAATATTAGTAGTTGAGCCTTAATTTATTGCTTCCTTTAAGTCAATAACGAGCCGTTAGAAAAAAATAAAACAAAAATCATTATTTAATCCTAGTTAATAACAAACTACATGATTTTAGCATTAGATCAAGTTAAAGACCTAATATAACACAAACACATAATAAAGCTTAGTATTTGACTAACACTATCACATTAAAATATGCCAACACATAATAGGATTCAACATTATTATAGTTATAACATTTGTTAGTCACTAAACATTTTGTATCCATAGCAATAACACCCAACTATTGGGTCAAGAACGATTTTTATAACCTTGTTAATTTCAACTCACAAATCATTCGTTACTAGCTAGAATTGTATATACATTCACAAAATCATATAAATAAATCAATGAAGAATATATATTATCTAATTAAGATGGAACAAATTAATGAACTACAAGAATACGACTAAACTAATTTAAAATACTATTACTCATGTAAACAACTGTCATTACATGAAATTTATTAATAACTACTACCATAAAAAAAATCACTCTTCCATGTTCACAGAACCATCGCCAATTAAGTGATCTATCTTTCCTTCAGAATGTGTGAAGAAATCTGCTACATCCAAGTGCGTGATGTCAACTTGATTTTCAGAGACAAAATTCGCTTCAGGATTTTTCTCTTTCTTCTTTAGCGATTTTTGATAAAGCTCAACCAAGTGTTTGGGAGTACGACAATCACATGCATAATGACCTCTTCCACCACATCAAAAACAACCTTCCCTAGTTGCTTCACATTTCTCATCCTTTCTTTTTTCCTTTTGATTGTGATTTTTATTTGATAAATGATTAACACCAGGAAAAGAATTACGTTCTTGACCATAATCACGACCACGTCCACCATCACGATTAGGGTTGCGACCTTTTCCACGCCTAGCATGGTGGACGTACGCCTCATTCACTTCAGGAAGTGGTTCAGATCCAGTAGGTCGATTCTCATGATTTTTCATTAATAAATCATTGTTTTGCTCAGCCACAAGAAGATGAGAAATTAGTTCCGAATAATTTTTGAAACCTTTCTCTCGATATTATTGATGCAGGAGCACATTCGAGGCATGAAAAGTGGAGAACGTCTTTTCCATCATATCAATCTCACTAACCGTTTCTCCACATAATTACAACTGAGAAGTGATTCTGAACATGGCAGAATTATACTCATATATAGACTTAAAGTCTTGTAGCCTTAGATGCATCCAATCATATCGTGCCTTAACTGTGAGATATTCGATTTTTAGAATCTCGTCAAGATGATGACGCAAGAATATCATTGCCCGCGCACAGTTCTGCTTTGATGCCTTATTTTCTTCTTTTATGGTGTCTCCAAGACCCATTGCATCAAGGTGGATTTCATCATCCAACACCCATGAAAGGTAGTTCTTTCCCAAACTATGAAGGGCAATGAACTCTAGTTTCGTAAGATTTGCCATTAAAATTAAAAGCAAAAGAATAAATAATACCTTATTAATTCTTCAAACTTAACCTTCACTTTTTGAGATGGTAGTGTCTCGTGCTGATAACGTGTTATGAAACTATAGAATAAGAAGAAGAAAGTAGAGAGAGGAGAAGACTTATTATTTCTCTTGAGGGATGATTTTACAATGAAGAGGACCCCTCTATTTATAAGGAAAATATAACTTGGTCCCCAAGTTGGATTCCTAACCATATCCTAAAAGGACTCCACATAATAAAATTTCACTATAATACAAATACTTTATATATATATATCCCCTTTTAAAATCAAAATCCACTTTATTCTCTTCTTTCTAATTTCTTCAATAGTTATTGCCATCTTCCTCTCTTTCTTCACAATTTTCTACTCATTGAAATGACATCAATTTTTTTTGTAATTGTGGAAAATGAGCTTTAATGAAGATTTCTTGGTCTGTAAACACAGGTCGCTGGTTTCTTGGATGTGAAGATGGTCGAGTAAGGTTTCATTTTAGATGACCTTTTTTTTTGTTTAAATTCTAGCATTCAAGATATAATTTTATGATTATTTTGTTGCTTCTTAAATAGGCTGGATGCAAATTTTTCAAGTGGTGCAAAATGGATTATGACGAACAAGCTAGAACTGTTATTTCAGGATTACAAAAAAGGATAAGACAACATGATAAAGAAAAGGAATTAATTAGGAGAAAATATTGGGCTTTGTTGATCGTTGTGATCCTATCTTTAATTTATAAAGAGTTCTTTATGTAGTGATTGTTACGTATGTTGATTTTATGTACTTTGGTTGCTTGCAGGAGTCATTTTGGGATCATAATGTAGTTTTCTTTGGGTTGATAACGGCCTAATGTAAAGAAGTTTTTAAGTAAATAGTAATGAAAGATTGTAAATTAGTTATTGAATAATTGTATGTTAGTTCTGCAAACGTATCTTGATACTCCAAAATATTTATAGACGTAATTAACTTCTGCTGCTAATTGACAATGTTTGGACGTAATTGAAGAAGAACAAACACTAACAAAAACAAAAGAACTATATTGGCACATGGACGTGTAATAAAGGTGCTACGATATTCTTCAAAATCTAGTATAATTGGCAAAACAATTGGCTCTGGAGATGTTTATATGGAGCACAAAAACAACATCAATGTACATTTGGCAAAACTCATGTTTCTTGCTTCAATGCTACTGTAACCTACAAATAATAGAGCAACTTGTATCTTTTTTGTTTTAACAACAAAAATTAAAAGAGCAAAATCTTATAATATAACAGCAGCTTCACTCAGTGGAGAATAATCACACTAGAAGCAACAAAATAGCAGCTTACCCACATATTACATCGATTAGTAAAATAGCTCGCATCCACATACTATATCAATAAAATAGCTCATACCCATATGAAGCTATATCTAATAAAACAACTCAAACTCACATAGTATGTACTAAACATCTTACCCTAACTCTATGAGGTTCATTGGGTTTAATTTTTAATTGAACCTTCTGTCGAACACCATAATCAGCGATAGCTGTTNTTAGTAAAATAGCTCGCATCCACATACTATATCAATAAAATAGCTCATACCCATATGAAGCTATATCTAATAAAACAACTCAAACTCACATAGTATGTACTAAACATCTTACCCTAACTCTATGAGGTTCATTGGGTTTAATTTTTAATTGAACCTTCTGTCGAACACCATAATCAGCGATAGCTTTTCTAAACTCAACTGCACTCTCAAATATCATACCCAATTCAAAGAAAGAAATGGAAGAAGAATTATCATACCTCAATTTTTTGCTTTTTCTTCTTGAAGGTAAATCAACACCTAGTTGTGCTAAAACATCTAGCTCTTCATCGCTATTTTCACTTGGTTCATCTAATGAACCAATGAACTCTTCATTACCTCCCAATCTACCAATATACTTGGCTGCCTAAATATCCTCAAATCCCTTATCTATGCCAGCTTCTCCAAGCTCAACCTCTTGATTGTTGGAAGATTTTTTAATTCTCTCTTTTGGCTTTGCAACTTCATTCCTCTTTTGTTGTCTCAGACTTTCTCTAAAGACTCTCAACTCTTCATCAACTTCACTATCATCCTCATCCGGAACCCCATCTAAATCTTCCTCTTCAAAGTCAAGAGAGTTATTATTTTCTTCCTCATTATCATCACCAGCTCCCTCGTTTAAGATACCATTTATACCATCCTCAGGATGTGAGGCTATAGAGGAATCCCCCAATTCTTGAATATTTTTTTCACCAGAAAATGTTCCCAAGACAGTGCTAGTAGTGGCCCCCTTCTTTAACAATCACATGTTTTAGATATAGATTAAAATAGGACCCACTCCACAATTCTTTAACACAATTGTATAGTTGACTGTCACTTTCTAACTTCACAAATGTATGGGTAGTATGGTCTTCAACATATATAACTTCAATTTCATCATACCCAACATCTTTTGCATAAGATTTCATTTCGGTCAAAGAGAAGTGGTCCTTGTCTATGTTAAATGTAATATTGTCCAATTTTGAAACATATTGACCATTATAAACGCTACCTCCATGGTGAAAAACAATGATAATGTGACCCATATGTTCAATACTGTGAAAAAAAAGAGCAAAATAGTTGTGGTAAAAAAATCATATTTTTTATATAAAATTATCAAAAACAAAATTTCAAAAGGGGAAATTAAACATACCTCGACTAAATTGAGGAAGAAGAATAGATAGACATCCAAGTACGTGAAATTTCAGAATAATTCTTGAACAATTTCACCTTTGATTCGAAAGATGAAATGTAGGAACTTAGCATTAGGGTTTTGTAGAGAAGAAAGAGGAAAATGTTGTTCTCTATGCTAAACATAGAGTCATTGATATACCGTGAGTTTACAATATTTTTGATGCATTTCACTTAGAGTTTATGTGTGTCTTGGGATATTTTGTTATTAGGAATAATATTTTATGTGTAATTCTTGCAAGAAATAGGCTGGAATGCGGTTGATGAAGATGCGAGCTGAAAAGTACAGAAGTAGCCACCAACGGAGCCACTCACAGACCGTAGGTCTAACGACGGGTCGTGGAGGGGCAGTCGTATGTCCCGGTTTAGGAGTTGAGTTTCAGTATTCAGTCCATGGAGTGCCAGGACAGACTGTAGTCCAGTCCACGGACCATAGGTGATGCATCGTACTTGAAAGATCAGGAAAGTCTGACCAAATGTGGAACCACAGAGCAGACGACGGGCCGTAGGTCGACCCACGGGTCGTCCTACACATCCGTCGATGGAGATCTGGGAGTTGAAGGTTCCAGTACCTGATTAGTTTTTTCAAGTGTTAAACCACGGAAGGGGACCTACGGACCGTAGGTCGACCCACGGTCCATAGGTCGTGTCGTCGACAGAAGCCGCGTTCCAACAGTTTATTTCCTTATTTTGTTTTATGTTTTATTTAGGATTTATTTTCTATAAATAGTAGTTGTAATCCTCATTTTTGGGGGTTCGACATTGTTGTAAACTTTTAGATTTTGATTTTTGGAAATTAATTTTGCAAACACTTAGCAATTTAATTTTCGAAATTCGTTTGATACAATTTTCACTTTGAATTTCAATTCAAGATTTGGGTTTTCATCTATTCTAATTGTAAGTTCATGAATTCTTTTAACCTAATTATGAATTGTGAACTATCAAGAATGAATAGCTAAAATAAACAACTAGTGTTGTGGGAACCATGAACAATTAACAAAGTATGAATAATAATTAAGTAATTCTTGAATAGTGTTTATGCATGTATTGTTAATCCATTCATTTAGAAGTCTTTTTAATGGTGCACAACGTTAGAACTCGCATCGTTCCTACTTGATGGACCAAGGAGGTAGTGAATGAGAAAAGGATTAAACAATAGAGATTAAGTAGATGTTATCCAATAGTTTGATGTCAATTTGAGTGAGGGTGAAAACTAAGCCATACATTGATATGATAACTTATCTGGGTAAAGGTAAAGGTTAGTAATGCATACACCTTTAGCCGGACCAAGGTGCGTGGTGAAATTCCCTATTTAGATGACCAATCACTTAGGGATACCCAACTTACAAACTTTGGATGTTAATCACTAGGAAAGGATTACTATTATTAGGAGTACTGCATTAAGAGCCTGTGGGGAACACATATACCTAGTTTCTCTCTCATATTGATAACTCAAAGTTTGAATCTTGTTTACTTGTTACTAAATCAACAATCTGCTATTTTAGATACAAAACTCCTCTGTTTACTTTTCTCGAAAATAGTTTGACTAAACGGAGATAATAGTGAGTTAAGTTTAAGTCTGAACTATATTCCTCGTGGGATCGATCCCAACCTACAAGTTGGGTTCTTTATTTGACAATGATCGCTTATACTTCTTTAGGGATGTGTAATTTCAGCGTATCAGTCATAGTTGTTAATTGATATTTATTTTGTTTTTATTTTCATATTTTTAATTGAAAAATCCACGTGTATTTATTTTAATTAGTTAGCCGCCACGTAGAAGCATTTGTATATCACGCACTTTACCTATGATATACGAGTGTTTAATTATTTAAATTTGTGATAGTTAAAGTGCCTACTTATGCACTGGCAAAGTTTAGGGTCATAGTTGTTAATTGATGCCAAGTTAAAAGTCCTATTTATGTATTATGACCTAAAAATGTATTATGTACCAAAAAGTCTTTTAAACTTAATGATAAAAAAGTACATCATGTGAAATGTTAAAATTTTAAAACATATTTAATTTCAAATATATTATGTTTTATTAAAAACAATAAGTAAATCTACATGTAAACTATGTACTTATTATTGGTGCAGCGTGGGTTCATTTCAATTTCCATTTGGTTTAAATGGTTTCTTCCAATCCCAATTGATTATCCTACAAGAAGTCAACTGTCAAACCTAGTACTACCCCTTAATTACTTACTAGGACCAATTATTTAAGGAACAAGTGTAATGACCCTCCAGGTCGTTTTTGTCGTTCTCTGATCTTTTCAGTGTTTAGAGTTTTCCTATAGTGACCCCAAGTCATTTATGACTTGTTGGGACTGAGAGTTTGGTTGCCGTGTTGTTCTTTGGATTTTGTGCAAGTTTCTGTGTTTTGAAGCCTTTGAAACTTGAACGGTTAACTTTAGTCAAAAGTTCAAAAAGACTTCATTAGAATGCAATTCTAATGATTTCACCAACTCTGGAAGGGGCATTTTAGGTTAGGGGCATGGTTGGCTTGGGCCATGAAATGAAAATTATGTCAGTGAGGGTAGCTCCAGAATATCGAGTTTGGTCTAAAACAACCTTTCTTGTGGTTCCCTAGGATTTCGGTCTTATTTTGAACGTTCTTGTGGTTTTCAGCTTAAAATGAAACTTGAGTATGGGACACACTTTTCATCGAAATGACCTCAGATAGAAGTTTCGATGATTTCATTGAGTTTGAAATCTCGAATTCAATGGGGTAGCATATTTTGCTTACGCATGGGATTCCAATGAATCCCGGGCACCCCGTCAGAGAATTCCATGTCGGGGAAAACCAGTTGATGTGCATCAGTTGGTGAAGCCCACTCCCTTGATCGTGTTTGCGAGGGCTAAGAGCCACGTTCGCGAGGGGATGCCAGCCTTGGCCTCCGCAAGTGTGAGGCACCTCACCGAGTTCATGATGGCTTGCCTCGTTGGTCTTCGCATTTGCGTGGATTCTGCCTGCGTTCGCAAAGGACTTCTTCTGAGTAGGCCGCGATCATAAGCCGCAAGCTCTGCGATTGTGATGGGTTAGTTTGAATGGTCTTTTAAATAAGACCATTCATGCAATAAGCTCGATCCCAATTGTTTTTTTGTAATTTTGGGAGATTGGGAGGTCCGTTTTGGTGATTCAAAGTGCTGGAGGTTGTGGTGCTATATGTTGTAGTGTTTGTGGAAGTGCAAAAGGCGTCGGTTTGGGGTAATTCTCACCCCGAAGGGGGTGCCTATTCTCTTGAATATATGTTTTATTTGCTTTTTAATGCTTATCGTGACTATTGACACTACTTTCGATTCAAGTGTCTACGATCGTCAATAATATAGTAACCCAATCGAGGGTTGGGATCGTCCCAAGGGAGTGGTTTTTGAGAATTTATAGAAAAATAAAATTTAGTTCTAATTAGTCGTAGCTAAGGATATTAACGATTAAAAATATTGTAAATTAAAGGGAGAGACACAAAAGTGTCAAATATCAATTTGGGGTTTTTGTCACAAGTAAGCTAAAATTAGCGAAATCAATTGTATTTTCCTCAAATGCAAATAAAAGTATCAATAGTAAAAATATAATAAGACAGAGAGGGAGGTAAGAGAGGTCCTGTCTATGCAGTCTCTTTCTCTGTCGGGGTATCAGTGCCCGGGGTGTTGTCATTCCGACTTTGGTTTTCATTGTCTGTGTTTGCCTCAATTGTTGCATCGATATTAGCTTTAGCCATATTGTCCAAATCGTGAGCTGCTCCAAAGGCATGTATCACGTTAATGAACCCTCGAACCCACAAAAGGACATTAGGGTCAGTGGAAATCCTCCTAATAGAACTGGCTTTCTTGTTTTCACTCATTGTTTTGGGGTGATCTGTCGTCCCAGCATCTCTTCTGGAGTTTTGTGCCCTTATATGTTGTGGTGGCACATTTCTTCCTGCGACTTTTGGTCTGGCCATATCTATAAAGCCTTGAGATAAAGTTAGAAATGCAGGCAGATTTAGCAATCCATTCGGCGAACAAAGGGATTCTCGCCGAAAGTTTCAGCTGCCACATCGGATAACGCATGATAATAAAGGCAAGATGGGACGCTTGGGCGAATCACTGAGTTGTTCGGCGAGCTCGTCACAGCTCGCCGAACGATCCAACGTGCCTACTTGTGACCCACTTTGCCGAATTTAACCCTGCGGTCCCCGAAAACACAATTAAGGCACACAACTCAAATTAGGCTTAGACCCAGTGACAATCATGCTCAACCCACAAATTTTAAGTTAGTTTTAAAATGAAACCTTCAGGAATTAACCATTTAACTTAATACAGGCAAAATTTGCAGATCTAATAGGCAGACAAATATTCTAATCCTACCAGAGAAACCCAACACAAATCATCAGGGTAATATCATTGCATTAAGTCCAAAATCAATAGAAAGAACTCAGTGTTTGGGAACCAACCTTTCGTGCTGACTAAAAGGTAGTTGAGTCGCTAGGCAGCAATGTAATCCAACTTCCGAACACAAATCAATAACTAAAATACTCTAAAAATGTAGGGATATTGAAAATAGAGTGTAGGTGTGAGTTTGGGTAGATAAAAACTGAGGGAAAGCGAATGAAGTTGAAACTTTTAAACATTTGGCTTGTAAAAACTGTCCAGTTCTCACCCACTCGGCGACATTAGTTCCAATCGACGAACCTCTTGGTGATTCGCTGAGTGAGCACTCGACTCGCCGAGTTTTACAGGATGTTTAGTCATCGTGAAGGTCCAAACGGTGGTTTCCGTTGTTACCGCCGACATGGTTGGCGATTCACCAATAGTGTCCAAATCTCACCAAGTTTTACAGACTCTAATATTGACGATGTCTTGAGTCAAATAGCAGACAAGGTCGGATTTGTCAACCCCTTCGGCGACTCACCGACTGGATCTATTGCTTGTCATCCTTCACTTTGTCAAACACGCCTTATACTTTAACCTGTACAATCAACACACCATTATTTTACCAAGAAATAAGTACTGATAATAATAAAAATAAAGTAATTAAAAGAGTTTTGGGTTGCCTCCTAAACAGCGCCTTAGTTATCGTCGTGGCACGTTGCTAGTCCTTCTTCAAATCTCACTCTTGGGGTTAGCCATAGTATCACTAGGCAAACCCCTTTGTTGTCTCGGATTAAAGTGAGACGAGATATGACCCATTTGGTCTCTAACTGCTTGATTAAAACAGAATGGGAGGTGACGGTCTGGCTAAGGGTAGAAACCTCTTCTTTCATGACTTTCAACATTTTGCCCGACCCTTCAACTTTGTTGAGGATACGCAAGAGCATATCCTCAGACCTACTACCCTCCGAGTCCTTTGGCTTTTGGTGCTCGTGGGAGGCACATATCTGTCCTTTTCCCTGTCTTTCCAATTAGGATTTCGATCTCTCCATTCTCAATCTTCCATACTTCATCTCTAGCCCAACCTTAGTTAGCACCCTTCCTTGGTTAGTTTGAACGATAGCCACCACCTTGGTTGGCTAGAAAGCTCACCTCCTCATTATACAATGCTTTAAAATTCGCCTCCTCAGGATTTGCACTCCCGACCCCCATAACATTGACACCACGGGCACTAACCCCCATTACATTTTTGAACAAAATATCAAGTTGTGTCATGATCTTGGCCATGTTTTGGTCTCTCTCATTATCTTTGTCCATCTGTTCCTTGGATAGTTTAAATGTGAGAGGGGAAACTTGTCTTCACGGGTGTACCGTGCACTATTGATGGTTGTCATGCCATCTAAAAGTTGGGCTGCTACTGCACACGGTTGCTGCATTAGGCCTCCAGGTGAAAGTTGATCAGTGACACCTTTATTCACCGAATCTAGGCTTCGGTAGAAGTACTGTAGCAAGACATTATCAGGTAGACCATGAGTTGGGCATTGTAGCACTAATTTTTTAAATCGCAACCAAGTTTCGTGCAGAGGTTCTTCTTCTAGGCGTTTAAAGCTCTGGATGCTATCTCTCAGTGACATCATCTTTGAGGGCGAGAAAAATCACACTTGAAATGTGGTTACCAGTTCCTCCCAAGAAGTAATGGATTCACGTGGTAGCTCGGCTAGCCACTTGCACGCCTCTCCCATCAACGAAAAAAGAAATAGCCTCAACATGACCGACTCTTGAGAGATGTTTTTGAACGAGAATGGTCCGCATACATCTACAAAGTTTTGAAGATGCTCGTGAGGGTCCTCGTGAGCCAGTTCACTGAAAAGCCTATTTAGTTGCAAGAGTTGCAACAAAGTGCTCGTTATGTGGAACACTGCATTTCCCTCGGCTGGGGTTAAACGAATGGCTCCAACACCTCCCATGAGATAGGGGCCATTGATGTTGGGCTCTTGGACATCGTTGAGGTTTCCGATGTCGTCTTGGTGGCTTACCTGGCTACCGTTGCCACCATTTACACTCATGCTTTCTGAAATATTCACACAGCAAACAAAACAAAACTAAAAATTAGGTAAGTAGACTACAATTAAGAAGAACAAAAATTGTATTAGTCCAAAATTTTTCAAATAACACCACTCCCCGACAGCAACGCCATTTTGATGCTTATCGTGACCAATGACACTACTTCCGATTCAAGTGTCTACGATCTTCGATAATATAGTAACCCAACCGAGGGTTGGGATCGTCCCAAGGGAGTGATTTTTGAGAATTTATAGAAAAATAAAATTTAGTTCTAATTAGTCATAGCTAAAGATATTAACGATTAAAAATATTGTAAATTAAAGAGGGAGACACAAAAGTGTCAAATATCGATTTGGGGGTTTTGTCACAAGTAAGCTAAAATTAGCTAAATCAACAAGAAAAATCTAACAATGAGAGGGGGATTCTTGGGATGTGACCGGATTACGGGTTAATCTAAATTATTGGGTACATGCTTTCGATAGAGAATTTATAGAGTAATAGTGACTAGGCTAAGCTATACGTGGAAATAAATTCTCTCTCGAGCAACTTACCCCATTTCAAATGGGTTCCTCTCGGACACCCACTTGCCGCATGAAGACCAGCCTATGCCTTACCCCACTCACTCTCTCAAGTTGAGTGTTAGGATGTGGGACTAGGGATCACCCTCTCGGGCTGAACCTCATGTCGATCCACTCCTTAGGCCATCAGTCTAGCAGTCTTGGTTTCACGACCTCTCTCTTGAGCAGGCCGAAAACACATGGGTGGGCTTGTAGTTGCAGCTACAAACCCATTAAATTTGACCACAACTACTAGGTGAAATCACCATTAAACTAGATTTAATCTATCAACAAGCAAGACCCAACAATAATATTAACCCACATTCGCTAAATCACACCCCAAGAATGGGGGGTTTTAGCCACACATCAAGAGATAGAAATTTATATCTAAATGAGCTTACATTCAAATGGGTATGAAGATTTAAGTCTTGTTCCAGGCCAAGAATGAAGAAATCAAGAGACCCAAGTCCAAATCCTTCGAGCTGAAACCCTTTTCTTCTTCAAGTTTCCAAAACCCTCTCAAACTCAAAGAAAAATAAAAAGTACTATTCTATATGAAAATTATAATATTTTTTTTCACACTAAAAATCTGACACTAAGCTATAACTCTCCACGAGTATTTATAGTTTTCAAAATTCTGTGCTGCAGCGGACCATTCAACGACATTAGTCAGAATCACCGATCAACTCGGTAATTCTCCCTTTGGTGTAGTTCATCGCCGTTTTGCACCAACCTTAGGCATCGTCATGCTCTGGGTCATTGGGCGACATAGTACTGCTTCGCAGAACATCTCGGCGATGCACCGACTGCTCTTTTATTCTGCTGACTTGATCCTTTCCTTCAGGGCTCAGCACACTGGAACAAAAGGTGAAGTGAGACCCTTCGACGACTCACCAAGTGGACTCGGCGATCCTCAGGCCTTTATTTCTTCGTTCTTTTCATCTTTTTCGTTCCTTTTTGCGATGTAGTGTCCATGCTTTCCTAAAAACTTCACATACCTGAAACTTAAGGGTTTTCATCAGATATTAAGATAAAATAAGTATTTAAGGACACAATTCCTATAAAAATATATCCCTAAATGAGTCCAATTTGTGGACTCATCACTTTTCTGTGTGTGTGGGCTACTCTAGGCATAAAATTGAGTTCTATTTTGGGACACATGCTCGGGTAGTCGATTAGGACCTATTGGTGGAGTCAATTTTGGAATTCTCAATGCGGGTCCACATTCCTATTTTTGACTCGATTTTAGGTCTGTTTCAAATTACGGCGATTTTAGTGTCAAAATGTATGTACTACGTTGTGATCGATAATTTGATAGTGTGGCAGTATTTTGAGGCATTTCAGATGCAGAGAACTCATGTGCGGTGGATTTGGAGCGCTCATGATTGGCTTTGAGGTAGGCTTTGATCTACTTTCTTGATTGATCTTCTTAGATAATGCCTAGTATAGATTTCATGTAATCTTGGATGGTATTTGCGGGTATCTATATTTCCTCTTGTTATTCCACCTTTTCTTGATTCGGTTGGAGCCTTAGGCTTAGTATAGGTGTTGGGATCCTTAGTTTAGGCTTGTAGCTTTGATTGAGGTGTAAAAGAGCTTGTTTATTCTTATTAGGATGGGTACTTTATGGCCTTAGACTAGGTTGGACCTTAGGTGCTTTAGATTGTGCTTTACCACCCCCGTGGTTAGGATTTGCTCCCTAGAGGGCTTGTATTGAGTCGTTCTCCTTGCGTTGGTGCTTGTGACCTTGGTGGCTTATTGTAGCCATGGATTGTTCCTAGCTATGTTGCTCAGGGACTGGAGCAGTATGTTTGGGGTAGGGTGTCGTCCATAGAGTTAGTTCCCCTCTTTGTTAATTTGAGACCACTCATTTGGTCCTTTTGCTTGTTGTTTAGTAGTAAATATGTTATATTTTTATTGTGTTCGATTATATTGTTGAACCCGAGGATGTATGCGAGGAATATTTGGATCCCAGGTTAGTACTCAGCTCTGTATTTTGGTTGATTGTATAATTATTTGACTTGAGTGCCTTGTTTAAATGTTGGTGATGACGTGCATTGTATTGTTCATTCATTCTCATGGGTTTTTGTGGTAGACTCCTAGTTCATACATTGGCATCATGATGAACTATTGTTTTACTAGGTTTTTATTTTAAACTGATTTTAACGGGAGTCGTACCACCTATACCACTTGATTTACTAGCGGCGTTTGGGACGTGCTCCTTTCCTACTTTAGATTTTAGAGGTATTTGGGATGCACTCGATTTTACTTGACGCCTTTTCTTGTATGATCCTTGGCTACTTTGAGATCCTATTTGGAGTCGAAACACCCCTGGGTCACTCTTATTATCTGGGCTAGGACTAGACTCACTGGCTGGGCGGCTTGGAATGATTTTTCACTCTTGCTAGCTGGGCTGGGAGTTGACTGTGGTCGTGATTAGTTGGGTTGGGAGCCTCGTTTCCACTTCTTGGGTTCGGTTTTGTGGCACTTCCTTGATGTTCCCATCACATTCATATGCATTGCATGTCACCGGTATACGTGGTTATTGATTGTACCCTCTGGTTTATGGGGGCCGATTGGGTTGTGTTTTGTTGTTGGTACCTTTCGGGCGTATGGGGTCCGGCTAGGTTGTTGTTTGACTATATTATACTTCCCTTGTAGATTGCAGTTTGAGTTATCGTCATTGATTTGGAGTCGCACGGAGCAACTTGGAGCTTCGGAGATTAGGGTGAGCTCTTGGCATCCGGAGCTACTGGTTTTCATCTATTTTGGCTAGACTTAGTTTTTATGTTGTATTAAGAGACAACCTGTACTTATGTTGTATTTGTAGAAGCCTTGTACTATTATTTTGGGTTAGATGCTCAATATTGACTGATGCCAGGTCTTTTGATGGTTAGTGTATTTCAGCTAATTACCCTTTCTTCTCTTATTGTAAGCTTTATGCTTTTGTTGTTGACTTCTACTTGGTAGCCCGTTGCTTATGGCTTCCGGCTAAGGGTTAGGCTACCTACTGGTGAGGTGTAATAGGTGTCATCATAATCTGAGAAATTGAATCGTGACAATAAGTCCATCAGTAGTCATTCAAGTGAAGCAATCGACAATCAAATGACCATAAAAAGTTAATATACATTTGGTAGTCATAATAAGAAGCGGATACAAGTTCTTTTTAAGTACGAATAGCAATTTCAATTGATGTACCGATCTTGAATCTAACCTCAACTCACAACAAAGATTCACCACTAATGATTAAGATCTTCTACTTCTTTTCTATTTGCAAATTCATAGAAATTGTATCATTATTGCATAAAACACAAGTAGGCGTGAGTGAGTGACACCCACACTAACCTTCATGTCGATGGTCAGCTCTGGCAGACAATAGTGGGCTAAGGAGACATAGGAGAGGAGAGAGTCATCTACCATAAAACATAATATAAATGAAAAACGAAGGGTGAAAATTTAGGATTTGTCTGTAACTTATTATTATTTTGGGCCTAAAAGCGTATTTAGGGTCATATAGTTCAAAGTGGAGCAATTTAAATTGTGGTAGTCACACGATGTCATTTTCAATTATTTTAACCAATCATATTTTTTTCATCTGAATAATTTAGAAACAATATTCTCTAGCTTTATTTAATTGTACAATTGACCCTTCGAAAGAGTTGATTTTTAATTTGATATTTCAAAATGGTTGACCTTTAATTTTTGTCTTTGTCAACCAAACATATGCCTAACAGAGTATAAGTCTTTTAAAAGCACATATCATAACTTATGAGATATTATAAATATAAAATTATAAATTTATATCCCCGCGAAAATAGTATGTACCTTAAAAAATAAAAAATTAAACACTAAAACAAAATAGGGAAATAATTGAACCAAATAATTATATTATGTTGTTTGTACCTACTTGCTAGACAAACTTAAATTTTGCCATTCTTAAAAAGAATTAATTAATGAACATATTCTAAAAGAGGGGTGAAGTAAAATATGATAAAATGTTAGTGGAGAAATCTTATTGTTGGTAATGCAAAGGTGTATCATGACAAAATCCTAATGATTTACCTCATGCTCATCTAGAAGTTTAAAAAATATTATCGAAATAATATTAATTTAGGTCAAAATTTTACACGCATGAACAAATTTTGGTTCACACCTACTATTCAACTACTATAAATTGGCATGGTTAGCAAAGTATAAACGTACATAAATTGTCTTGAAAAATACAATATTCAGAATATGAGTGTTCATATCATGAGAATTGTAAACATAGGTGTCATGATGAGCTTATTGTTGCTTGAAGTTAGTCTAGTCCTTGGGGATATAGGCACTGCAACATCTTATCATCCTCCTTATACACGTAATTACTCTTCTTCCTAATTACTATTATGCTAATGTTGAAACTATTGCTATTATATATAATAAGATTAATATATTTATATCAATTACTGACTTTAAATCTTGAATTTGCATCTAATTATACAGGTGATATATTCATAGTAAGTCTATTTAATACTCCTTGTGTTTCAATCCTTATTTAAATACTGGCCAACTAATGCAACACTTACATATTTTTATCCCCTCTGGGTTTTTTTTTCTTTTAAATAGGAAATATTACTACTTCCTCTGTTTTTAAAAAAATTATCGATTTTTCTATTTAGTCTGTTTAAAAAAGAATGACTTCTTTCTTTTTCTTTCTGGTAACACTTTATAATTTCAACTTTTCACGTGACATGTTGAAGGCCACAAGATTAAAAAACATTTTGATATATTTGACATAATTTAATTTAGGACCACAAAATTGAAATATCACTTTTATTTTCTTAAACTCCATGCCAAGTCCAACTATACTACAACAAAAACACCTTTTAGCGGCAATAAATATACCCAATTCACATAGAAGACTAAAGTCTTAATTTACCGACATTAATTAATTGTCATTGAATTCAATGTCACTAAAATTTTTAGGAATATTTACAAAGAGTGTTAAATTGCCGCTAAAAAAGTATATATTTAGCGGCAATTCGTTATTTAATTACCGCTAAAAATCATTTTTGGTGTAGTGCTAAGTCATTTTTTTTTAAAGTTGATGGAAGTATAATTGTTATGATTTTCAGCAACAAGATGCAATGGGAACAGAGCAGATCAGTTTCCATCAGGTAATTTGTTTGTGGCAGTAAGTGAAGGGCTATGGGATAACGGGGCAGCGTGTGGGCGGCGTTACAGACTGAGATGCTTAAGTGGAAGTGGTTATAGGCCATGCAAGGGTGGCACTATTGATGTTAGGGTGGTCGATTACTGCAATAAACGCCCATGCCCATCAACCATTGCTCTCTCAGCTGATGCTTTTTCACAAATATCTCCTACTCCTAAGTCGAAAATTAACATCGAATACATCCAGTACGTTTAACGCAAATTATTAGTTTCATTTTTGAAATATTGACAGCCTTAAAAACACTATTCTGCTTAACTAACTAAACTTAAATACACTCAATCTTGTAACATAAGAGATATATACATCCTTAAATTCTCGTTAAAGTTACGGATGTTTCAACACTTTTCTTGATTTTTTATTTATTTAAAGTCTCATGCTTCTACAAAAGTTCGAGACCACTTGCTATATCACGTGGCAGATCATTAGAGTGTTAAAATTTAGTTGGTTAGGTAAAGGGATACTTTTAAGATTATCAATAGTTCAGAAACAAAACTTCAAAAAGGGGTTTCAATGTATCTATTTAATTTTCTATATGCTTTTGTGTTTTTCTTGTGTCATTTTTCTAAACAAGGTTTTCATGGTTTATTTGTAGGATTTAGTAAGAAGAATTGCTGCGGCTTTTTTTTCCAGCTTATCATTATTGATGATAAGATTTTGGAGTTAGTTTACAAGAAACTGATGAAGCATAGAAGAGAGGATAGCTGCTTAACATATATCATATATGTGGCAACTATATAATATAAAAGTTATAGCGGAAAATGGAAATAGCCTTTTACAAAAATGTAAATTTAAATCGAATACATTCAGTATGTTCTCGATCATTAAATTTGACGCCATCATTTATTTTTCTACGTATATTGTATTCTTTTGTGTCATTTTTCTGAACAAGGTTTATTTGAAGGATTTAGTACAAGAAACTGAAGCATATATACAAGTGAGGATGGCTGCTAAACATATGTGGCAACTATATAAAGTTCTTAGCGGAAATAGCCTCTTACGGAATTTTTTACGAAAATAAATTATTATTTAAATTAATTCACTAAAATAATACATTTTTTAATCAAATGTGCTTCAGGATAACGAATGTAAAACGTTATTGACAGTAATATTTTATGTTTGTTTATTCCATCATTTTTTTTTTTGTCATTGAATTTTTTGAATAAAATAAAGCATAAAATGTTACTGTGAAACAAGTTGTTTATACTAATTTTGTAAAATTTCAAAAAAAAAAAAACACGCACTATTTCAGTAAATTGATTTAGATAATGACTTACTTTGATCGAAAATTCCCTCAAACGAAAATGTAAAGTTAGGGATGCCAAAATATAAAGAAGTTAAATTGTGTGGAAATCAACAAGTATCAATATATAATATATATACATAAAAAAGTATATTTTTATCTAGATACATAATATAATTTTTTGATAAATGAATATCAATCGACACCTTTCAAGTATATATTACTCCGCCGCTGAATGTGATCACTATCTTTCTTGAATTCTGAGTATAACAAAAGTTTGACCTGTCAAAGTCACTATCCCATTTAAGTAGAGGTGGTTGAAAAAACCAAATGTACGTACTAGTTGTCATATTTTGAAGCTAGTTGGGACTACTTATTTATCCCAAGTGTTGGGTCCAAATACACCCACAAGTATACATGATTGTATGAATAATCATTGACATTTATAAATTAATTATTTACTAAATATAATGTGTTAATTATTTATTCAAGCCATAAAATTTAAAATTTATCTTATATCACTAACTAATATAAAAAATAAAAAAAGCGAAATAATGAACAATTAACAGATGAAGAGCATATTTTTACGCTATTGATCGATGAGATGAAATCAATCTAAGGTTATGGCTTCGCTAGCAATTATATAAAGTGGTCACTTGAATTAGTTCTGATTTTTTTATCGTGTTACTATAGTTGCAGGTGAATAGTACTTGATTGAGAGTTTTGCCAACAACTATAAGATTATTCGACTATTCTAAATCCTACGGTCGTCAGTTAATTGTGAAGTACATGTGATATGTCGTCTGTATCGGATGAGCAAGGCAAACAGGTATATATATTTATATCCACGTTAGTGAATAATCACATTTTCTGTCACGATCCGAGCCTACACCCTGGACGTAGCCGGCACTCGAGAATCATTATTGGCCCTCAAATGAACCCTCATGCTGGCTAACTACAAGCAGAAGACTAACTCAAGCATACATAAGCATCAAATTGAAAGAAACATTTAAAAACAGTTTACTGAATCTCAAAACTTTGCTGAATATACTGAGTATGAAACATAAGTTTTAAATAAAATATCTAAAATTGAGACTCTCCAAAACTGTCTATCTATGAAGCCTCTATTATACAAAGATGAGTGTTGGGACAAGACCCGTGACTCCTCAAGAGAACTGCTAGTAACAACTCATAAAAATTGGAGTCCTCCAAAAGTAAGGAGGTCTTACTCAAAAGCAGACGAAATGGTCTCAACGGACTCTTGCTGAGGAACCTAAGAACATGTATCTACATTATTAAAAGATGCAGATCGAATGACATCAGTACATTGAATGTACGAGTATGTAATATAGTTGAATAACAAATAACTGAAAGAAAGGACTATAATAGATAGCAATGTACTCAAGCTGAATGTAAAGAAATAAAGGAGTTAAATCATTTAAAGCTTTAAAAAATACTATCTCATCTCCTCAACATAATATTTAAGTGATATATAAAAATACACTTTAACTCTATTGGGAGATTCTCTAACCGACAACAATCACTATGAGGTACATGATAATACATTGTCTCGCCCACGTTGCCAGAACTGTCATATACCTTGTCGGGGTATAGGACATCCTCAACTAAGTGGATCCACTAAGCTATGCTTAAAACCAATAAGGAATCATCTAAATAATAACCCTCTACCCATGTTGGCATACATGGTTTATGGGTGCCGTGAGTTGTTTGAACTCTCCATCATATCGGTGCTCAATACTACTCCCAATAATATACATTCATTCTCATATGTTTAAAAAAAGCATACTCTTGAAATAACTTTTGAACTCATAACTCATTTAGAAATCTCAGTTTCTCTTTTATCAATGTAAAAATTAATGTCTCTGAGAATACATAGTCCCCTTATACTCATACTTGAAAACTCTTTCTCAAAAACATTTCAAAATCATATTATAATATGATCATTGATGACTCGGGAAGTCATATTGCATAAACATTGATGGTATATCTAGATACCATACTGCTTAAACATTGATAACATACTCGATTGTCATACTAATCATGTTTTAGAAACTCTTTCTCAAAACTCATCTTTACTTCCCCAAAACTCAGTTTAAAACTCAAGTGGGCTTTAAAAAGCTTCTCAAAATTTATAACTCAATTCATAGGGTTCATGCGGAATTATGGAAATGAACGACTCAAATCAGGGATCTTAATAGCAATATGGAAACTCAGTAATCAGAACTCAAGAACGCAAGAACTTAAGGACACTACTCATCTCAAAAATATTCAATTCATAAGGTCCATGTTGAAATATAGACATGAACGAATCAACTCAAGAATCTTAATGCATAACATATAGCAATTCAATAATTAGGAATAGAATTTCAAAAAGAATCAAGAACTCAAAATCAACTTATCTCAAGAATACTCAAATCTAGGGGTAGAATCCTAGATTACTCTTTCACTTATCTAAATTAAGAGACGAAAATTTAATTGTTTTGGGTCTTTAATAGTCAAGAAATTCGTTAAGGATTTTCTTAGAGGTAAAAAGATTAAAAAAAAAAGATCCTTTTTAATGTTTTCCCGTCGGTTAATTCGTCACTGCATTGTATTAGGTTACTAAAATGGTCATCACTTTTTACTCAAACCTCAGATTTTTGCGAAATTGGTGGCGTTGGTAATAAAATTCAAATATCTTTAATTTGATAGGTTATGGGCCACGTAACTCTTTATATTCTAAGATATATGGTCGTTTGAAGTTGACCCAAAGAGAATCTTACAGCAAAACTTAATCGGTAAGAAAACTTTCAACTCAACTTTGTGCTAGGAGTTTTTAGTGACCTTAATTGATATCCAAAATCATTCCCATACTAAATAATTTACTTTTACACATATGGACAATTTAAGAATCACCCGATATGACCCTACAAGTAAATGAAGAATGGTTCGAGTCTTAACTTAAAAAATTTCGGGGTGTTACAATATCTCCCCCTTGGGATCATTCGTCCTCGAATGACGGTTGGTCTGAGAATGGAAAGGGGTTACTCTTATTATATTCAAGTCTAACTCAAAATACTTAACATATGGTGATTGTTCTGATCTAATTCATAATATTCGAGTTCTATACCTCTGTAGGAAATCTCATCCCAAGAACACTTCTCCTTACCGCTACATTCAGCTAACCTTGAGCTCACATCACGAAACACCTAATGTATCACCCATTGTCCACATGTTAACAATACCACATTCAAGCTTAGAACTTTAACCACTCCATAGACTCCTACTAACCCACTTTCTAAGAACTTATCATCCTCTCATCATCTCTATCATCTGTACTAACTGAACTTTCATGCATTACCACTAGGAAGCTCACTTAGTACTCATTGTAAAATCTTATTTCCTTCTTCCTCCACATTTATAACCTTAAATGAAATAAACGCACCATCACTATCACAATAAGAAATAGCAATCTTCTCCTCCATCATCACATAACTACTATCAACAACACCCCTCTCCAAAACTAAAAAAAATTACTGAAAGAATTTTAGGGCGAAAGATCATAAGCACGATTCATTTGAGAATTCTGATATAAGAATATGCATGGCATAACATTATGTTGCTAGCCATTGAGAGTAAATCATGAACTTGTGAGACTGAACCTACTATGATACATGAATACTTATATGAATAGGCTCATATCATGAGGCTGATATCCACAACTTTATGGATTAATCTCGAGGTTAATGGGCTAAAGTCTTTCCCCCTCATTCTGGAAACTGAGCATAGATGTGAATTTCTCTGAAGTGTATGAGCATAGGTCATAGACACAATTCTTATATTAGGAATATCCACAAGATGTTGTAATAGCTTCGCGTGAGGAATATGCAAGATTATGAACGGATTGATATATCTCTTAAACTCTTTTTGAAGATATCACTATCTCATCCTCAATATTTGACTTGATTTCACATCTTATCATCTCCCCTTTAGGTTTGGAGTTGACACCCTAAAGACATGGATATATTCTCATCATCTCTAAACTGGTCTACATTCCATTTACTCTATTACTCGAAAAAGGCTTATCTCATGGCTACTGAACTCTCCCTAAGCAGGTACTAAGACTCCTTCTAAGACCTCTTTCTAAGATGCTTCTCTTAACCTCTTCTCAATGGCTTATACGGCTGATTCATCTAGCTCTTAAGGGAAGAAAAATAATGTTTACCTCAACCTATTACACATTAATAGCTCAATTATACTATCTAGGCACACATGAAAAATAGTCATTAACTTAATTGGAACCTCATATGATTACATGCAATCTCGGGTACAACTCTTAGTGCTTCTTTTTACTCTCATGATTTAACCACACCTCACTGCCCTTATCTAAAAGTTAGGATCTCTCATTTGTACCACTCATCTTTATTGCAACTAAAATCTAAATTCCTCACCTACTCTATGTCAAGTCTACCATATCAGATCTTAAGACTAACATCACCACCCTCATGTTGCCATTCTTTTGACCACCGCTCTCGTCTCAACTTCAAGCCTAATGTTTATTACTAAACCCGGATATCAATATACATCATTGCCTAATTAGTTCTATAACCCTTTGAATATTATAGGCTTTCCCTTAAAGATCATAAGCCTAACTTAGAGTTATCACCTCTTAAATACTCCTACTCTTCTATTCAACACCTACACTTGGTCATTACTAACACAATGGCACATGATCATAACCTCTTTTCTAGTTAAAATATACTCTAAGTCATCGTAACTAGTGATTATTCCTCTACCGTCTTTCATGAACTCTATACAAAATTATTACTTCTTAGTCTACCTATAAGGGAAAACTCCTCATTAATAACCTACTCGGTGCATGACTATAATAACATAGCTTGCCTCATCACTATCTCTCTTTCTTAGAACCTTTGCATGTATTCTTCTAACTTTGGGCATTCTTACTACTACTGCTTAAAATCTCATAACTCATACTATATTTTCGGGTGAAAATACTACCCAAGCTCCAAAACATACTTTCACATAAGAGTCTCAACTGAAACAAGGTTTAGAGAAAGGAGTCTGGGAATGCATCTTTCTTTTAGCTCGAACGCACGATTTATATGAATAAGAGCGCATTCTCTTGAATCTCAACACTTAAGCTCACTCATAGGCTTCTCTTAAGCCCATCTATAGTCTCATGACTTTCTCAAGACTTTTGTTAAGAGTAACTCATCGATAATGAACTAACTTTGCTTTTCAACTACCTTGAGTATAGGGGATAGTCGAATGAATCTGAGAAATGCACGAGTTTTCTATAAGTTCCTTATGACACAGCTCTACTGCACGATTTGGAGTATGAAAGAAGGAAAACTTTTCATAAATATTTGTAGTCCCTCATTTACAGAGGTGGGGGCCTCACAACCATAAATAAGATCCTACTTGACACGGCTTCATAGACACCCTATGACACTTGAACTTTGTGCTCTGATACCAAGTTTGTCATGACTCGAGCCTACACCCTGGACATAGCCGGCACTTGAGAACCATTGTTGGCCCTCAAGAAAACCTGTATCCTGGCTGACTAGAAGCGGAAGACTAACTCAGACATACATAAGCATCAAATTGAAATAAACGTTTAAAAACAGTTTACTGAATCTCAAAACTTTGTTGATTATACTAAGTAAGAAACATAAGTTTTAAATAAAATATCTGAAATTGAGAAACTCTCCAAAATTGTCTATCTATGAAGCCTCTACTATACAAAGATGAGTGTTAGGACAAGACCTGCGACTCCTCAAGAGAACTGCTAGTAACAACTCATAAAAATTGGAGTTCTCCAGAAGCAAGGAGGTCTTACTCAAAAGCTGACGAAATGATCTCAACAGACTCTTGTTGAGGATCCTAAGAACCTGTATCTACATCATTAAAATATATAGGTCAAATGACATCAGTACATTGATTGTACGAGTATGTAATATAACTGAATAACAAATAACGGAAAGAAAGGACTGCAATAGATAACAATGTACTCAAGTTGAATGCAAAAATAAAATAAAGGAGTTAAATCATTTAAAGCTTTACAAAATACTTTCTCATCTCTGAACTCAACATAATAAGTGATATATAAAAATACACTTTAACTCTATTGGGAGATTCTCTAACAGACAACCACCACTATAAGCTACATGATGATACATCGTCTCGCCCACGTTGTCAAAACTGTCTATACCTTGTCAGGGTATAGAACATTCTCAACTAAGTGGATCCACTAAGCTATGCTTAAAACCAATAAGGAATCATCTAAAACGTATGACCCTTTACGCATGTTGGCATACATGGTTTATGGGGGCAGCGAGTTGTTTGAACTCTCCCCCATATCAGTGCTTAATACTACTCCCAATAATATATACTCATGTTCATATGCTTAATAAAAAATATAACTCTTCCTATGGTTTGAGATAATTTCTCAAACTACCTTCTTAAAAGTGGTAACTACTCTTGAAATAACTTTTGAACTCATAACTCATTTAGAAATCTCAGTTTCTCTTTTATCAATGTAAAAATTGATGCCTCTGGAATACTTAGTCCCCTTATACTCATACTTGAAAACTCTTTTTCAAAGATATTTCAAAATCATATTATAATATGATCATTGATGACTCGAAAAGTCATACTGCATAAACATTGATGGTATATCTAGATACCATACTGCTTAAACATTGATGGCATACACGATTGTCATACTAATCATATTTTAGAAACTTTTTCTCAAAACTCATCTTTACTTCCTGAAAACTCAATTTAAAATTCAAGTGTTGGCTTTAAAAAGCTTCTCAAAATTAATAACTCAATTCATAGGGTTCATGCGAAATTATGGACATGAACGACTCAAATTAGGGATCTTAATAGCAATATGTAAACTCAGTAATCAGAACGCAAGAACTCAAGGACACTACTCATCTCAAGAATATTCAATTCATAGGGTTCATGTTGAAATATAGACATGAACAAATCAACTCAAGAATTTTAATGCATAACATATAACAATTCAATAATTAGGAATAGAATTTCAAAAAGAATCAAGAACTCAAAATCAATTTATCTCAAAAATACTCAAATCTAGGGATAGAATCCTAGATTTCTCTTTTACTAATTTGAAAGTACATGTAGGGCGTGAGGACGAACTATTCCAACACTATGATAGCCTTACATACCTGGAAGAATAAGGTTCTTGAAGAATCTTGAAAATGAATGTGGTTAGAAGCCTTGAAACCCTAGCTTGAAGGTAAACAATCAAGAAACCTTTCTTGAGATTCTTGAATTAGTTTCTTCAAACTCTATGGCAAAGAGTTATAATTTTCGTTAGTGATTCATAATTTTATGGAGAAATTTGAGTTGGAAAGAATAGAATTCTTGGAGAAGAACTTACCTTGAAGAAGAATCTTAAAAAATATGGAAAAATTTTTGAATGGAGTCTTCTACTTTGATTTTTCCTTAGGGTTTTGAGAGAGAAGAGAATGATGAATTAAGAGATGAAAATCTGATTGTTTTGGGTCTTTAATTAGTCAAAAAATTCGTTTAGGCTTTTATTAGAGGCAAAAAGACAAAAAGGACCTTTTTTAATGTTTTCCCGTTGGCTAATTCATCGCTGCACTGTATCAGGTTACTAAAATGGTCAAAAACTTTTACTCAAACCTTGGATTTTTGAAAAATTAGTGGCGTTGGAAAGAAGATTCAAATACCTTTAATTTCATAGTTTATGGGCCATGTAACTCTTTATATTATAAGAGATATAATCGTTTGAAGTTGACTCAAAGAGAATCTTACATCAAAACTTAATCGGTAAGGAAACTTTCAACTCAACTTTGTGCTAGGAGTTTTTAGTGACCTTAATTGATATCCAAAATCATTCACACTACAAAATTTACTTCTACACATATGGACAATTTAAGAATCACCCGATATGAATCTACAAGTACATGAAGAATGGTTCGAGTCTTAACTTAAAAAAATTTGTGGTGTTACATTTTACCTATAACGTTCACAACTAAGGAAAAAACTGGTGCTCACAATTGATGAGTTGAAATCAATCTATAGTTATGGATTCGCTAGCAATCATGTAGAGTAATGTCACAATCCAAACCGTCGAGATTGGCACTCACACTAACCTCTCCCACTACAACCCAACTAAACAATACTAACCAAAAGACATGCATTTAAAGATGTGGAACATGTTTAAATAATCAATTTAAAAGTTGAGTTCCCATAAACTCAGTAAATTATGAGAAACAAACATAAACAACCGGAAACTCAACCCCTAGAACCTAAAAGTCATTGTACTAAAACTTCTAACTAAACAGTATAAGATAAGGGGATGAAATCCTCAAAACAACTAAACATAAAGTAAAGCGTCTGAAAGGTATAAGTCTGAAGGAAATGGACTAAGATCCTAGATGAATCCATGGTAGCCTGAATGAACTAGCTCAGCCTTGAACTCGACAAGTCAGTGATCTCCTAAATGAGGTCTCTCAACAGCCGCCTGAAGATGTCTTGTACTCAACAAAAAAGGAGCATGTGCAGTATCGATACACAAAAAAAAGTGTACTGATAGGATCACGCGGTTATTCCAGTAAGTGAGACATACACAAGTAACTATAACATATTAAACCACTCATATACAGAAAAAATAACAATTTACCAGTTCATGCTCAATATATCAGTTTCACAATATCAATCTCAAATACAACAGTTAATGATGGTTCTCTCATGGAACCGACCACATGCAAATTGTTATTGTGTCCGAACGTGACACCCGATTTAATAATGGGTCGAAACATGACACCCGATCCAATATGTATCGAACGTGACACCCGATCCAATATGTGTCGAAACGTGACACACGATCCAATCAATCACAATCACAAACACAATCAACACCACAATAAATGTTTTACACACTTATATTGTACAATCAGGTAACAGGTTCATTGCATGCCACAGAATCACAAATAGTCATTTCATTCAATTCATTTAATCATTCCATATTCACATACATGCGTGAATACAATGGAGCAATTAGCAGGCATATATAACACAGACGGGAAATCTAACCATCACCTACCTCGAAATCAAGTCTGAACACTCTTAAGGAGATTGAGCTTTTTCTTTCCGGAGTCTCTCAGCTTGTTATTGGTTTAAAATAAGTAATTAATGTAAAAGATCAATAATAGTGGCCTAGTTTACCCGGATTATATCCAAATACTAACCCTTGGCCAATTCCATGATCCTAACACCCAACTAGGGCTTTTTCCGCCATTAAACTCCAGTCAAAAACCATCCCCCAATGGTAAATAACAAGGATCCAAAGTTCTAAGAATCACTTTACGAATCAGGGCTTTTAGATGATAAAAACATTTAAAAGAAAAATTGTTTCTCATAATCTTTAGACAAACCTGATCTTTGTTTATATAACACAACATAAACTTAAACGATGGACTTCTTTTACTGTCATTTAAAACAAATAAATTAATATATAAAATTGAAATATTATATTGTCATTTGAACAAAAAAATATTGTCATTTGTTCAATGTGAAATTTATGTTTAAAAGGTAACAAAGAACAACGATATTTGACTAAGGACTCCCGATATGATTTCAAATTGGTGATATGAAATCGAGTTGATTTGATGTTGAAATTTTGTTTAGACATGTAATTTTAATTTTTTAAGTTATATTTTTCTCATAAATATAAAAATTATCATAATTTGTGAAATTAATAAACTTCCTCAAACTTCATATAATCTTACCAAAAAAACAAACTATAATCCTAATTATTTTAAGTCGTCAATCAATATAAAAATAGATTCCACAGTATAATTTTTTAAGTATCCTTGGTGTATTTTGTAGTGCCTTTTCAATTGTCATGGAAAACGTAAGAGCCATGGCATGGAAAGCCTATATTTAGGGAGTGTGGCCAAGATTTGATATATGGCCGAGTAGTTATTATTATAGGAAATAATTTGTGAATTTTATTACTAGTTCAAATAAGAAAAACTTTAAAAAGTAAAAATTAAATTGATATCAAGGTTTGAATTATTAGAAAAATAAAGTACTAAATATTAAAAGTTATTTTAATTAAGAATTTAATATCTAACCAATAACCAAACGGCTTAAGGGTCTGTTTGGAAAGACACCTTGGTAATTGAATTTGGTGTAATTACACAGTCTGTCATGTTTGGTTGGACAGGTAATTACTTGGTCAATAGGTAATTGGTGTAATTGGCAAGGGCTAATTACACTCTCCAATTCACATCCACAGGCTGTGAATTGTTGGTATTACATGGTATAATTACCCGCTGATTACTTTTAAATTTCTTTTTTTTTTTAATTTCTATTTTTTATTTTTTATTTTTTATTTTTTATTTTATATTATTATATTTTATTTCCTTCTCGTTCTCAACCTTACTTCATGTGATTATATGTAGTTTTTTCGTATTATCTATTTCTTTATGCCATGCTTATTTTCTCATTAGCATAATTCTATTAGTATTCTACTTTTTAAATTAAAATAGAATTTATTGTTAAGTAAGGTTATAGACTTACGTTTTCTTTCTTTTTTTAAAAAAATAAAAATAAATCATATTTATGTATGCTATGTTGAAATTTGCGAAAAGAGTATATATATGTTAAATTATTTTTTCTTGAATTTATAACTTATGTTATATTTTCGGTTTCATTTGTTTTAGTAATATTGAATTCACATTACAAGTCATTTTTTAATTAGACCTAATAGATTATCTTTTTGTCAAACATTTTAATAATTTATGACATTTTATTTATTTATTAATCTTTTTATCAAACATGCATTTCACGATGTTAGTAGAAACTTCATACTTTTAGTTTTTATGATCAATTCATTCAATTGAAATATATTAATTTGAAAAAATATGAATCAATTATTTTTTTCATAATATTAGTTAAGAACATATGTTTATTAATTAATATATTTTTAAAAAATAATGTGTATCTTAAGTATTTAATTTAATATCATTTATATAGTTTATTATTTGTCTAGGATAAATTTTAAATAATTAATTTTTATTTTTAAAATTTAATATAAGTATTATGATTACTATTGTGCATCCAAACAGAACATGTGTAATTACATTGTGGCATTCAAACATGACATGTGTAATTGTAGTGTAATTATACTGTGGCAACCAAACAAGTCAGTGTAATTACTAGGCTGATAATTACTACCTTAATAATTACACCAATTTCAATTACCATGTGGCTTTCCAAACAGACCCTAAATGTGTTTCATTGATTTCCTTTAATTTCTCGAAGTTTTTGTTTTAAAAAATAGGGATGATGTTGACATCTAAGTAGTCTCCACTTTTAACCATCATGAAAAGGTCAACGCTTTTACATATTTCTTCCCCTTTGGACATGCACTAAAAGTTATTAATGGACCAAATACAAGGTTGACTGCATGATAAGTCTTGCATTTTTTATTTTTTTTGGTCATACAATAACAAGAGGTGCGGCACCTTATCAATAATCATATTTTTGAGCACTAATCTTAAGTAGATAAGGTTACTTTAATTTTGTATTTTTGTGGCTGCTCGATCGATATGAATCAAGATTAATGAATATCCATTATACATTAGGGCTGCTAAGTGATTTGAAGCAAATATGCATGCCTCAATATAAAGGTAATCATGCTTAGGATAATGCACATATGTTTTGTCCTAAGACTCACTTCTTTTGCAAGTCCAGAGGCAACTTTATAATACCATATGGCCTTATTCAACCTATATGGTAATTTAAATTTAATTGGTTCAATGTTTATGTTCTCACTACAAAATACATTATAATTCTACAATATAATAATAATAATAATAATAATATGACTCAAAACAGAGCATTTATTTAACAATTCAATTATCTTCGTTTTTATTTATTTGTTTGAGTTGACTCAGTATAGAATTTAAGAAAGTAAAAAATATTTTAAATCTTATGGTTAGAAATTAAATATATGTAGATTAATGTACCAAAATTTCTTTTGATCTTAAGTCGTGCTAGGCATTGTCCAAAAAACTATTTCAACAGCATTAAATGTTTCTTCAAGATTAAACAAGTTTTCTCTAATTAATTAGGGATAGACGAATCGACAAAATATAAATAATACAAAATAAGCAATTAGTTGGAAGAGGATATTAAACTTTTTCTAAGAATTACTCAGTCACTAAATTATGTATCCTCAAGAATATCAACTAATTTATAGATTTAACGATCAAGACCGTCGTAAGTGACACTCATACTAAACCACCTGATGGTAGGACGATTTATTAATTCAACCCCAAAGATATAACAGTCTGAACTAACAATTTATACCAATAGCAGATTCAATATTCATAAACAAAATTTGTGATCAAACACTATGCGAAAATTAACCCCTCTAAAATCTGAAAGTCGAAATACCAAAACTGTAAAATAATCAAGAATAAGAATGCAACCCCAAAAACATAAAGTAATTAAAATCTAAGAATGTCAAAGTCTAAACAGATGGACTAAAAATCATTGGTCAGCTCCAAAAATGTACTGGTAAAATCATTGGTCAGCTCCAAAAATATGAATATAAACAAGTACCTGACAGTAATACTAGACAACACATGACTAAGCAAGTCATAAACCATGTCAACAAGTAGCTGACAGTAATACTAGACAACACATGACTAAGCAAGTCATAAACCATGTCAGTAATGCAACAGACTGAATCACCAATATCTTGACTTAACCTTTAACATGAAAATGTCTCACGTTATCACAATAACACATATTCCTTCCGTTTAAAAAAGAATGACATCCTTTCCTTTTTAGTTTGTTTTAAAAAGAATGACCTCTTTCCTTTTTTGGTAACATTTTACTTATAGCTTTCCCCGTGACATGTTTAAGATCACAAGATTAAAGGACAATTTTGTACATTTGACATAACTTTAATTTAGGACCACAAGGATCAAAAGTTTTCTTTATTTTCTTAAACTTCGTGTCAAGTCAAACTAGACCACTCTTTTTTAAACGGAGGAAGTATTTTATTTTCTCATGGAACCCACACACATAAATTGTTAGTGTATCACCTTGATATCCGAGCCAACCGAATGATGTTTTGTATGAGACGTGATACCTGAACCAACCGCTAGTATTATGTATCGACGTAGTATCTTAGTCAATCAGTAATCACAAACAACATGCACAATCAATCACAATGAAAAATTACACTTGAAGCCACAAGTAGGTTAAACATGTTCATTGCATGAGATTATCTACATGATATCATGTCACAATCGTCCCTTATGTTTTTTTCATATGCATTACCCAAGTAATACTATAAAAAGGTTAACATGCACACATTACATAACTTGAAAAACAAATAACCATCACCTACCTTGAAAATTTTTTAAAACTTATTGAGCTTTCCCCTTTTGTAATGTCTTGACTTAATCTTGATCTAGAATAATAACAAAACAAAAATAATCAATGAACAATGACCTCAAATACCCGAATTATACTCCAATCCTAATCCTCGTGCCATTTTCATGATCATCATATCCAAATTAGAGTTTTCGGTTATTAATTCAAGTAAAAATCCTCCCCTAAGAGAACCACCATAGTGTAAGGCTTAAGAATTAAATTACATGTTAGGGGAATAATTAACTTACTTTTACCAAAGAAATTGGTGGGAAACTGAGGAAAGCCCTAAGTTCCTCTTTCTTTTCCCAAAAATAAAGTTGTAGAATAATGAGGGGTTTTGAGACTTTTTCGGCATTAATTCGCGACTGACCTGCTATAGAGACCACCAATCCTCTATAGCGGAATCTCACTTGCTATAGCGGCTTGCACAGAGAAAAAAAATTCAAAAATCTTTTACCAAGCCTATTCACCATGCACCTTCGAACCTTGACGTTTCAAACTAACTCTTTCACATCAAATTTGATATCGGGAGTTCTACTCACCCAAATTAACTCTTGAAAATTCATATAGACTCCTTAATGTCGTAGCTAATAGAGAAACTAACTCAATCTTAGACATTTTACCAATCATTTTCTTGATTTCTCTATAATTCACCTTGCTCATATTTTGTCCAAAACTGATCTAGCCTAAACATTTTAAGTTAGTTTTCAAAAAAACTTCTTACTTAATTCTTTCACCATTAATCTAACCATAACGATCAGAAAGAGTCGTTATAATAGATATCAATTTATCCATCACTCGTTCCCGAGCGATCAAACAATAAAAGGTTGGACTAAATAAAAAGGAGTGTACTACCTAAATCCTCAAACAAGTGAGGATACTTGTCCCACATGTCCCTCTAGATTTTTCAAGCAGCTACCTCAATCGAAAGATGCTTTCATTGAACCTTTACTGATTTGATCTCTTTTGTCCTCAACTTTCGGACATCCTGATAAAAAATTGCAATCAGCACCTCTTCATGCTTCAACTCCAAACAAGTTAGGTTAAAATGCTAACATGTAAGTCACTAGCCCTATGATGTCAAGAATCTCGAACGGATCAATGTAACAAAGGCTAAACTTGTCTTTCTTTCCATACATCATCGCCCCTTTTATTGGTGACACTTTCAATAAAACTTGTTCACTAGCTTAAAATGTCATATCTCTTACCTTAAAAGGTCTACATACTCATTTTGTCTGCTTTGGGTTGTCAACATCATCGTTTGGATTCTTCTTACCTTCTCTTTTGATTTCCTCACCAGATTAACATCCAAAAGTTTTACATATCCAATATCAAACCACCCTATGGGCAATAAACATCACCTCTCATAAAGTTCCTCAAATGGTGTCATATCTATGCTAAACTGATAACTATGTTGTTATAGGAGAACTCACACAAAGGCAAAAATTTGATCTCAATGACCTACAAAATCAATAACACATGCTCTCAACATGTCCTCTGAGGATGAAAGGTTGTGCTAAAAGTGAGTTGAGTGTCCATCGGTTCATGTGACTTACCTCAGAACTTAGAAGTAAACTGAGTATCACAGTCTGAAATGATAGAAATGATAGAAAGGAGCACCCCGTGAAACCTTACTATCTCCTTGACATAAATCTTAGCCAACTGTTGGTAGTTGTAATCCACTCTAAATGGAATAAAGTGGGGACAATTTGAATGTCAAGACTCAGTTACACGCCTGCCTCATGCATCACTAAGTCTACACTTGAAATACTCAGTCTTGATCCTAGTCAATCTTAATTATTTAGACTCCTGAGGTTATCTCCACACCTCCAGCCTATTGTTAACTTTCTCGTGAGCCTCTTTGATCAAAACAATGTTGGCTGCGCGAATAACATACACAATGACACCGCATTATGTCACATCAATTTATCCATCAGCAAGGCGAATAGAAATGGATTAAGATCCCTGGTGCAACCCTATCTCAACTGGAAAGTATTTTGAATCTCCTCTCACTATTCTCAGTTGGATCTCTGCTCCCTCGTACATGTCTTTTATCGTCCTAATGTAAGTCATTGATACCTTTGGACTCCAAACATTGCTGAAGGACTTTTCTCGGGGATTTATTGTAAGCCTTTTTCAAGATTAATAAACACCATATTCAAGTTTCGAACATGAAATCAAACTGGTTCTCGAAATGAACACCCTCACCCTCATGTGTCCACCAACATCTCTCAAACTTTCGTGGTGTGCAAATATTGTCATATGCAAATAAGTTTTCTCCGAGTTACTTCTCCTTTTTTTCTTTTTTAATTTACTAGTGTTTTATACTAGTATTTCACTTGGACCTTTTCAAAATGCATGATTATCTATATCCTTATCTTCCCCAAATACTCATGTATATGTAGTTTTCTTTGAACCACTTTACTAATTGTCTAGTTGATATAAGCCCATTTGGGACAAAACTTTTGAGAAATTAGAATTTAGAAGTGCTGGTTAATGACAGCATGCAGTCAATCAGATTAGATATGGATTTCATTACTTTCTTTAGTGCATTTTAAAATATTTTTTCTTAATTATGCTAGTAGATAACCGTGTACAATCAATATCGATCATCAAAGATTGTGCTTCACGTTTAGTATGAATTTTTAATTCAATATTTAGAAAGTAAGATCTCAAGCGTGGTCACTAACACTATGAAAGAGGATAATTAGATTCTCCACCATGCTAATTTGATAATACACATAACAACCTACATCAGATTTCCACCTAAAGTCGCAAACTGTACCAAAATTTTGATGATATTAATATATTTTATTGTAATATAAATGAAATTAATAAGTTTATTAACATGTTAAACTAAAGAGAATATATTGAGTCCATACATATTGGTTAAGGCCAAATTTTACCCAAAAAAAAGTCAAAATTTTAATTTAGTGCCTCATTTGTGGCGGTACTAGAATATGAAACAAAGAAAGTGACACATATAAAGTGTCCGTGTTGCTACAGTTAACACGTGTTGTTATAGAGTATCACTAATTGTAAATGAGACGACATCACTAAAACGCCTTCTTATTGACTCTCCTGTTGTACTCATCTAAAAGTATATTATTACTCCTAATTATGGAAGTAGTGTCTAGCGTGGAAAGCATTTCTACTACTCCTTTCTTATCAGCTGTTAGTTTGGAGTTTACAAGTTAATATATATATATATATATATATATATATATATATATATAAATAAAAAAGCTACTGAATTCGTTCGAATTTTATCCCCGCTTTGACTGAGTCACTACTCCAAAAGAGAGACCGAATGCTAACGTGATAGGTTTTACTTATAATTAAATACTTTAAAAAAAAAAAAAACAATATTCACTGAATCAGTTTAAAATATGTGAAGAGATCTACTACGTAATAGACTTTTGACAACTATAAATAGTTGGTGGTAATACCAAACAAGACACATTAAACACTTTCAATATACGTTGTCTTAGCACGTACGTACACACAACCAAATATATGAACATGGGTCGATTATTCATATGCTTTATCGTCCTAATAAGTTTATTTTACATTAGCTTAGTCTTGGGAGATATTGGCACAGCTACTTCTTATAATTCCCCTTATACACGTAAGTATTTTTTTAATTTCCTCTCTAACTTGTATTTGAAAATTTATATACGTTATAGAAACGTTTGATCATAACATTTCGAAATTCAATTTCAATTTTTTAAGAATTTGAAAAACAATAAAAAGATAATTCTCATTTCATCTTTGTTCTATATATATATTTGAATGGTATGCAGCTACCAAATGTGGCGGGAACAGGTCAGATCAGTTCCCTTCGGGGAATCTATTTGTGGCAGTGAGTGAAGGGCTCTGGGATAACGGGGCGGCGTGCGGGCGGCGTTACAGGCTGAGATGTTTGAGTGGAAACAATAGGCCATGCAAAGAAGGAACAATTGACGTGAGAGTTGTTGACTACTGCACCAAAAGGCCATGTCCTTCAACTATTGCTTTGTCAAGTGATGCTTTTGCTCAAATATCAATTTCTCATAATGCTAAGATCAACATCGAATATGTCCAGTAATTCATTTTCCTTTCATATCCTTTTTCCTTTCTTTTTTTCGTCTTCTTCGTTTTTAATATATATGACTCACTTTCATTTTTAGTCACTACCAAAAAAAAGATGCATTTTTATATTATGTGGTAATAATTTAACTTTAAAATGCCTATTTTATCCTTAATGAAATGATTTATAGTCACACAAGCATGTATCACTTAATTAAGATCACAAGTTTCAAATGTCTTTCTTTCTTTCTTAAACTATGTGTCAAGTCAAACCAACTCATATAAAATAAGACGGAAGAAGTAAATTTATAACATAACGTTTCTATTTCATCATCCTCTTTTTTTCTTATAGTATCTTGTATTTTTTCTTTTCAGGATTTGACAAGAAATTGAAGAAGTGAAGCTTAGGAATATGAAACACGTCATGATTAGAAGGAAATTCATCGCAATGTCTCAACTTTGATGTAATTTATAATTTAAATACATTTTTGAGCAAACATATATGAAGAGTTACTAGTTTTACTTCAGATGTTAATCACGTCTTTCATCTAGTCACAAAATAAACATACTAGAATTAATAATATCGGAAAAGGGTCATATTTGCCTTAATAATAATATTAATATTAGGGTGAGATATAATAATTAAATTAGAGAATATTCTATCCATGTAGATGTCACGTAGGAACCAAGTAAGATAATAAAAGGGTTGATGGAAACTTAATAACTTAAAGGGTAAATATGAACCCAAAATTGAATAATAAGGACAAATATAAACAGAAAGTACAACTAAGGATAAATATAATCCTTTTCAAAGTATAAGGGTAAATATGACCCTTTTCCATTAGTATATTAGAGGCAACAACGAATTAATGAAAAGACATACGTACTATACCTTAAGTAATGACTTCGATGTAACAAATGTGTTTCGTTCAAAAATTATCCAACCTCCGACAAGTTTGAAGAAATCACTTTTCACCACTAACATATAATCATATTTATGTGAGTCACATTCATAATTTATATAATTCGGTTCTTAATTGTATAAATTCAAAATTTGTATATTCTGATTCTATTTGTATACGATTTGTTAATACATTTGATTTGTATAAGTTATGAAAACTTCATAACTATGTAAATTCAGAATATGTATATAATTATCATGTTTGTATATGATTTGTTGATACATTGAATTTGTATAAGTTTTGAAAAATTCTTAAACGTATAAATACTGAATTTGTATAAATATTTACCATATTTGTATATTTGGCAAGCAAAATGTACAAACAGAAATATATGTAGCAAACGAAACTATAGTTATGAAGCTTAATTAGACAAATTGTATAAGGAGGCTTATTAAGTTTAATCTCTTTCTTATTTATGAAATGCCCTCAGTTATTAAAGGGGAAATTACATGGTGAAGCAAACATATTCTAGTTAATTAGTCAGTATAGCTATAGTTTTAATTAATTACCACTCGCGACCAACATTCAGTGATAATTACGTGGGCTGGGGTTTCAAGTTTGTATAATTCTCACGTTTGTATAATATACTTGTATAACTTTTGTGTAATGTAATTTTGTATAATATAATTTGTATAAATGTTTAAAGTTCATATGTTTGTGTTTGTATAAATTCGTTATTTCGAGTTTATACAAAAATAACTCAATTATACAAACGTACCCGCGAATTATACAAACTCACCAGCGAATTATACAACCCGCAAATTATACAAACAAGACAATTTAAATTGTAGTCACAGCCCGTAAATATACAAACTATAGTTATGGGGCATAATTAAGTTTTGGCTATTTGCGAAAATTCCTCTATATTAAAAGGATAAATTACTAGAATACGCACACTTAGTTAACATATTCCCTATATTTCCCGACTATTTCAAAAAAATAGAAAAATCCCTATTTCTCCCACAAAACAAAACCTCCGGATACATTATTCTTGAAGAAGTCCCAACCTACGCTTCCCACCCCTAAATTTACTCCTCTAATTTTTCCACAGATTTATTATTGTTCAAGAACACCCAACTAATGTTTCCCACTCCTAAATTTACTCCCCAGATTCATTTCAATTATCACATTCTTCCAATTTTGAATTTCAGATGATTTCTCTCTCCATTCAACCAATTTCAGAGTTTGTAATAGGTAGTCTCTTCCTCTTCAAATTTCTTCTTAGTTTTTTTCTTCGATTTTCTGATACTTTATGGATCCTCCTTCTTTTAGTATTGGGATTACCCAAATAGTTACATCCAACACTAATCGAATCTTTGATTATGAAGATCCCAACTGGACAGAAAATAGGTCTAAGAGGTTGCATTATCCTCTAACAATGGCTAAGCAAAGTTCAAAGAAGGAGAAAGCTAAAAAGGAGGTACATGCATCATCGGAAGCAAAAGTGGTAAAAACAGCAAAGAAAAGGGATAGAAAGGTTGCCCCAGCCATATCTCGACCTGCACTACCCACTGTATGTATTTTAATATTTTTTATCTTTATTTTTAATATTATGTATTCACATGTTCTTATTTGCTTTATAGTAGATACATTATTGTTAAAAAAAATTATTATGTATATTGGTTGAAATCTAATTTTCTAACACAAAAATCCTAATGTTTGGTACATATTGTTGATTTATAACGACTAATGTATCAAAATTTAAAATTCAAATAATGAGATAAAATGGTTGATATTTATGATTAATGTATCAATTAATCATTTTTACAAATAAAACCTCAATTTTTGGTCATTTTTTTGTTATGATAAGATTATGAAAGATTAAAGCTCAAATTAGAGGATTACATGTAAGTTGTAGAACAACATAATGTATCATCTTCAAAGTTTTTGTTACTATTAAGTATCAATTTGAGTGAAAGATAATGTGTAGTTAGAATTATGTATCAGATACAAGTTTATATTTTTATTTATTTCAAAATCATTCTCATTCAGGTTTGTATGTATCATCTGGATCCTTTTTTATTGATCATCATTTTTTTTGAATTGCAGAATATGAATTATGTAATTAAACAAATTCCAAAACACTCCCTTAAGTTTTGCCCTACTGACAATATAAATTTCATTCAAGACTTAGTGTTGTCAATAGGGGATGAAGGTATTCAATTATTCAAAGATACTATATTTGATCCATATCTGAATATTCTCAAATGCAACTACCAAGGTCAGATCCCAAATGTGATAGCCTGCCAGTATTGTATCACTCTTTCTTTAATTTTTGTATCTAATTCATTTTTATAATTAATCTTCTTATTTTTCGTAGTGAGTGCGGAATGTTCGTAACTGTATTTGCTGAATTCTTGAACGACGAAATCAACATCCCATATAATGGTTTCCGAGGTGAATATCTTCGCAAAAGATATGCAACACTGTTATGGAAGTATGGTCTCGACAAGGCTAAGGCGGGATATGTTAGCGATAATGACCCTCTAAGGTTGAAGTGTGACTTAACTCCAGCTGTAGAAAATGAACTTGTTAATGTAGACTAGTTTTCCATGTTTATTTATTTTTTAAGATACATTAATTAGTGTTTTGGAGTATTTATTACCCTTTTAACATAATACTTCTAAATTTGAAGAGTTCTTATGTTTAAAATTGTTTATTTTCGCTTTTAATTTTGTGTTCAATATGGTAGTACTTCAGAAAATTTTGTATCCGATAAGTATGGTACACATCACTACAAATTTACAAAACAATTATTATGTACATGATACATAATTGCATACAAAATAACAAACTTGTTTGTATCACAAATCTTCATACTATATATTTTATACTTGATACACGCCAGTTAATTTTGAAAAAATTAAATATCTTTTTACATATTGACTCTTACAACATTGGTACAAATCACAACACTTGATACTATATTCTTAAATGATATGAATTATTAAAAAGAAATTTATATATATTACACATAGTAATGTTGTATCATGATAAGAAAATCACAATTTTATTAAGTATCACAACACATGATACTATATTGTTAAACTTGATACAATCCCATAAAATTTCAATATATTTAGTAAATTTTACATGTTGTCTCCTATATCTTTGGGTACAAATCTCAGCACTTGTTACTAATTGACTATCTGATGCAAAAATTTCACAAATTTAAGCATCAAATACACAATTTATATATATATATATATATACAAAATTAATATATTAAATATCACAAAACATACTATATTGTTAGACTTGATACAATTTGATATACTTTCAATATATTTAGTAAATTTTACATGCTGCCTCTTATACCTTTGGGTACAAATCTCAGCACTCGATACTAATTGACTATTCGATGTAAAAGTTTCACAAATTTAAGTATAGACACACAATATATATATACAAAATTAACTTTATCAGAGTTTAACAATAAAAAAAATATAGATAGAATTGATAAACGTGCTATTTCAATTTATTGGATCAGAAACTAGTAAGATAAAAGAACCTTGTAATGTATATGTTTGTAACCGTGGAAAGAAATGCTACACTTTGAGAATTATTACCCATGAAATATCAAAGTACTCCGAAAAAATAATCATCACGAATCTTTCAGGAAGAAAGTATAGGTTCTTCTATTGTGACTTTCTTGTCCACAACAATTCATGTTTGTGGTTAGCTTTTCATCTGAATTTTTCTTTCTTTTTTTCCTTGGTCTACCAGACAGTCTTTTATATCTTGGTGGCAAGAAAATTTCTTCCAAAACACTTTCCGAAATTGTCCAATAATTTTTGTCGGGCATTGATTCCATTGAAACTGCATATGTGTTTGCTAATGCATCAGGTTTATAGTAATCAAGCAGTAGGTAGTGTCCACAGGATTTTACAGCTTTCACTTACAAATCAACAAAATGATACAAAAACACACAGATGTATCACAATTACCCATACATCTCCAATGATACATGATACTTTGTAATTATTCTGCACTGATACACAAATATATAAAACCAGCAATTACAATTCAGCACTAATCCTACATGATGCAACAAGATTGTCTATAAAGTCTGTAAACAACAATGTATCATGAACAATATTTTTGTACCAACAAATTATAAAAATGAAAGAAATATATCAGATTTGTGTATCATGAGATTATTTGTTCAAATACCTTTTCTTATCATACCGTTTAACTCTAAAATTGAAGTTATTTTTATTTTGTATTTTGTCATTACAGTTACAAGAGTTGTTTTATCCTTGTACAATTGTTTCGTCTTCATCTCTGAGATATTTGTATCTAATATATAATTTGCTATCTCCATCTCTGGTATGTAATAGGAATCACCAATTTTCGATTCAACAATGCTTAGAACATTTGAGTCCCTTTTTACACCTTCAACAGACAATTGCACCACTGCTTGCATCAAAGCTTTGTATCTCTTCATCACTTTTATCAGATGTATCAACGCATAGTGGATACATACTGAATCCAACCTCCTGCTTCTTTATTTCTACGTACAACTTCACTCTCATATCATTCGTAATTATCATCAGAGATTAATTACATTCTACAATGTATCGAATCTTAACCATTTTTTCAATTCATCAATATTCAATTCAGTTGCAAGATCGAAATATTCATTACGAATCTTCACAAAATCTCCTTGAAACAAAATTTTGAAGCACATTTCTGCAGTTTTTTTTTGGAGGAACAGGGAGAAACAATTTAAAATTTCAATTTAATAATTATGTTAGCATTTGATACTGATTGATATGATTGTTTGAAACCAATAAATTAAGCGTAATTTGGGAGATTTACTAACGTTGGCGTATTTAGGGGGATTTAATTAAATTTTTAGTTTCTTATCCCTTACTTTTTGCAACAAACAGATAATACATGTATCAAATATTATGTATCAGATGGCTTAATGATGTATCCGAAAGGGAATAAAAAGAAGGAATTTTTGTAATTTGTGAAGGAGTAGGAAAAGGTGGTAATTTGTGTATTACACTATGTGATTTGCATTTTTACCTATTAAAATAGAGAAGAATCCTACAAGAGAAGGCCCAAAAGCCCACAACAAATGCAAAGCCCAAAAGACTCGATCCAATAGTGCCCAAAGTCTTGTAAAAAAAATCAAAGAGGAGAAAGAAATAAACACATGTACCTCACGAATCAAATAGGAAACCTGTAGAAACTTTTTTTAGGCCCGTTTGGCCATGCGATATGGAATCATGATATGATATCATAATATGAAATCATAACATGAAATTAAAGTTTTGTTTGGACATGTGATCTGGAATTTTTGTGTTGTATATTTTCTCATAAATATAAGAATCTCATATGTTGTAAAAATATTAAAATAGCCCCATCGTTTATTCAATCTTACCAAATAAATAAAAATTTATAAAATGACATAATAAATTATTACAAAGTTATTTGTTCTCCACTTAAGTAATTGTTTAATCTAACTTTAACTGATCAAACTTTAATCTAATAAAAAAAATTGAATGTAAATTGTAGTGTACTATTCTTTATTATATTCCCCTACATAGTATGGACAATTTCTTCATGTTGAACTTGCATTTCTCGATCATATGACCAAGAAGATGAATCAACATTGTTACTTTGAGCCATTTGTTGGTCAGTATCATCCGCAACTATATTTTCATGCTCATAGACCATAAATATTTCATCACTCCTTTGGTATTCTCCAAATAATTATGTAACACTGCACAAGTTATGACAATTTTCACTTGTATGTCAATATCATAATGGTTCATGCCTTGTTTCACTTGTGTGCAATTACACATTTTCAGTGCATTAATTTTGTGTTAAAATCAAACATATTGGAAGTAGTGATTATCAAACATACATCACTAATTTTGTCATTTTTCATATTATATTGTTTTAAACATTTTCATACGTAGCCGAAAGGGGATTTTTTTTTATTATGAAAAAACAAAAAATATTACTCCCTCCGTTCTTATTTATATTCACCAAATCAATTCCTACTATATCATTTATAGTCACCAAATTTAAAGTAATAATAGATTTTATGTTGGTGAGAATAATAGATATTAAAAAGTAATGATGTGATTATAATTAAATTTTATTTACATATGAAATAAATGGTTAGTAAATATAAATGTGGAATTGTTTTAACAAAATATAAACCCGTGAGTCAGTTTTTGTGTTTAAAAATCTCAAATCATGATTTGAAATTCTCAAATCTTGATTTTGGAGAATATGAGATTTCATCTCATTATATGAAATCATGAGATGAAATCACCATGAAATCGCATGTCCAAACATTGATTCCATCTCACGATTTCATATTGTGATATAGTATCGCATGGCCAAACACCTACTTAATCGTTAGGCATCTTAGTTCATCATTTATGTCATGCCCCGAGCCTACACCCCGGACGTGGCTAGCACTTGAGAACCATTGATGGCCCCAAACGAACCCTTGGTCTAGCTTACTTACTCAGCGGAAGGCTCTAAGCATTATTGCAATGATCAAATTCACTTACTCAATTGTTTAATAAAATAACGTAGAATGTTTAATAGTCAACACTCAACTTGGCCAAAATGGCAACTCAAGTTTTAACATATGAAATGATAATGTAAAAACAATTGAACTACTAAATGTCTATGAAGCCTCTAAAACAAAGAGGGATGTCGGGACAGGACCCCCGATCATCCTAACAACTAAAAACTAGAAAGAAAATGATAAAAGAGTCCTATTGAATGCAAGGAGGCTCACCAACTAACTCTGAGTGCTCAACCTGATCAATAAGGCGCTGGATGTTGATCCTGGTTACCTACATCTGCATCATAAGACGATGTAGGCCAATTGGTATCAGTACATTGAATGTACGAGTATCCGAGTTGGAATGCTAAACACAACTAATGCTTGAAAAGAATCTGAAAGGAACACTTACCTTAGCTTTACTCAACTCATGAATAACTCAACTCAAAATGCAGTGTAAAATAACAATAATAGTGCAACTTATACAAAGCATTTAGAATAGTAAATAACAACTCAATTTGTTAAAGATATGCAATAACAAACTCAACTTTACTCATCTATCAAAGTAATATAGTTTCTATGGGAGATTCTCTAACCGACAACCACCACTATGAGCCTAAGTGGTGATACAACGTTTTTCCCACACTGCCAGAACTGTCCTATACTTTGCCGTCATATAGGACGCTTAACTAAGTGGATCCACTAGTCTATGCTAAAAGCATCTTAAGGAGTCATCTAAACAGTATGATCTTTTACTACCCATGATGGCTACATGGTTTATGGAGACTTGAGTTAATATGAACTCGCATCCCCATATCGGTGCTTAATACTACTCCCAAAATATACTTAGCTCATGTGTTTTTAAAAAAAACTTCTTTCTTTGGTTTGAGATAATTACTCAAAACTTAGCTTAAATGCTCTCTTGGAATCGATGTTCCCTTTCTTGTTCAAATGTGAAAACATTTTAAACTCTTGGGAATACTTAGTTCCCTTATAACTTTTGGAGAAATGAACTCAACTATTTACTCTTTTCTTAACTTAAAACTTAAGTTTTAGAACAAAGTTAAAACGTTTGTGAAAGACTTTTGAAAAACTTTAATGAACTTCTCTTGATTTGCTTCTTAACTTCCAAACTTGACTCTTAACTTTCCTTGAATTGAATTATGGATTCAAGGATCGTGATTTGTGATAGGAAAGATCTCATGATGTTTAGGAGTGTTTTTAGATAGTTAAACGTGAGAAAAGATAAAAAAAAATCACTATCTGAGGATGGGTCCGTGACACGGAGACGTATTTAAATTTTGGTCACGAAAATACTTTTTGAGATAGAATAGTTCGTGACCGCTCCGCTCCGCTCAATAATTTTTTCCAAATCTGGGGAGTAGGTCCGCAACGCGGAGCCAGTGCCCAGATTTGCCTGACTAATTTTCTTCTTCCTTTTCCATCCTCAATTCGCCCAAACTCGGTTCTTTTTCCCAAATTCTTTTTAGATACAGATACCCAACAAATGTACCTAAGAACCTAACTCCAACCAACTCAATAATTTGACGTAATGATCTCAGAAACTTCTCAATCTCAGCCCAACTCAAGAACAACATCAAATTCAAGAATACATATCAAGAACATCAACTTTCAAACTCTTTTAGGACGAATTCACGCTTAAATAAACACGTTTGGCACGTGGGTGAATGAACCCAGCGTTATGAAAGCCTCACTTACCTTGTAGGATTAAATCCTTGGCGAAATCCACACGAAAATCTCCAAGAAATCGACGAACTTTGAACTTTTCTTCTCCTTTCTCCTCTTTTCTCTTTTCTCCAAGCACTAGCGTGAACTTCAACTTTTCTAAACTGGTCTAATTCTGATTAGACCCTAACTTAACTACCAAAAACGAAATAAATTAATAGGGTATGGAAAAGACCAAAACACCCTTTAAAATCCGGATTGGACATTTCCTTATTTGAACAACCCAACTTCGAATGGGCATATCTCACTAGTACGAACTCGGAATCGCGCAAATTCGGCGGCATTGGAAAGATCATTCCAAGATCTTTCCTAAAATATCTGGAAACACACCTAACTCATCATGAGATAGGAGTTATGGTTCGTTTGAAGTTGACCAAAAACTCAACTTAACATACTTAACAAATTTCTAGATTTTTATATTCTTTCCAAAAATGTTATTTCCAATTCCTAACTTCTTCCTAGTTATTTCAAATTGGCAAGATGTTACAATTTCAAAAATCACAGATGCCTCGTTTAAAATTTTTGAAGTCAGATTTTTCAAATCTGTTTGATTGAGCTTCGATCACTTTTACTATTCAGGTCTGTACTCTCTTTGTAAAAGTTGAAAACATCTTATCTCGATCTATTAATATCCTTCCAAGTGAATGAGCTTCTATAAACGCTAATAGCTTCATGAAATAGCTCCAGACAATTGACATTTACCGTACAAAACTATTATCTACTTATAAAATGGAAATCTTACTATCTACGCTTTGTGGTTGAGTGATCTATAGCTCATAGGAATTGGTTTGCTCTAGTTAATCTTCTGTTAACTTGACTTATTCTTGATTTGTATATGTTGCTTGTCTAGATCAATGATTTTTTTTATTAAATGGGACTTATTGAAGTTTAATCATTGAGAAATCATATGCAAAATCAGAAACTAGGTTAATAGAAAATTTGCTAAAGTATTTCCTTCTCTCATGACATATATGTTGAATAGTAACAACCACTTCTTCCCTTAATTTTTTTATAGAGTTGACCTCCAATATCACACTTCAGGTCACTTTTCAAATATCATATAAAATATTTAGGGAAGCTATCTCAGTATGAGAGAGTGAGCTGTCTGTCAATGCAAAATTTCAGCCATTCTACGATAGCAATAGCTTCTGTAACTATGTTAGAAGTCTCACATAATATTGTACCTTTAGATCTTATCATATCCTCATTCTCATTTCTTATGCAGAAGGCTATCGATTTATTCTCTCTAAAAGCGTCATCTGTGTTACATTTGTATCATCTAATGATTGAAAAAAAAACAAAGAACAATAATATAGATAAAGTAGAGCAGAAGACGTATATGAAAAAGAAATTTTATGACTGTTTTCTTACGCTTCCTACAACAGTCCTTTTATAAAAACAAATAGATTGCAAAAATTGAAGCTAAAAATTAGGAACAACTACACCAAGATTTTCTCCTAAACCCCACATTTAAAACTTCTTCCTAAAGACTAGGGCAAACATAACGATATACATTTTATTCCTAACATAACTTATTAAAACTAGCATCATCCCTTAAACTGAAAGCTTTCAAGCTTCAGTTTAACTTCAGCTTCTTGAACTCATCTATAGTGTCGATAACCATCAACCTCCTCAGATTTTGGAAAGTGAGAAACCTGAGAGGTTTAGTAAAAATGTTTGTCAACTGATCTTCACTCTGCAGTACTACAGCTCTATTGTTCCTTCATTATTGAGATTTCGCAAGAAATAATACTTCACATCAATATACTTGCTTCTTCCATGTAACACAAGATTTTTTTATCTTAATGGTAGAGTTATTGTCACAGAAAATTATAGTTGTTTTTTCTTGTTTGAATTGTAGTTCTTCAAGAATCATCCTCAACCAAACAACTTGACAAACACAAGCTATAGCAGCAACAAATTCCGCTTCACTACTAAATAAAGTGACAATATTTTGCTTCCTAGAAGACCATGAAACAATTGTTGTGCTTAGTTACCCTTATTTAGAAGTGAGACTTCTAAAGGACGAACAAGGGCAAATAGGTAATTTTACTATTAGTTTTAGCGGACTTCTAAAGGACGAACAAGGGCAAATAAATAATTTTACTATTAGTTTTAGGGTAAATCTGTAGCTTAATTTTTTATTCCCTATGTATCCACTTTTTATCATTTACATTGACAGTCTCCATAACATATGCTATGAGACTCTGCTATGCTCTAGAATCTGTCATATTCATCTGGATTAATCTGTGTTTCACCTCAAATTTCTCTTTCATGTTGATGTATTCATTAGCTATAGTAAGTTTTTCTTCCCCTTTTTTTCCAATTTTCCCTCCTAATATGTCCAACTCTTGAAAAAGGACCTATAATGATGACTATTTTTATTCTTCTTTGGATATTTAGGTCTGCATATCATTAACAGTAAGGGTAATTTGCTCATGCATGCTTAAAAATAGAAATAAGTATGTATCTAGCTTGAAAGTGTTGATCAACTTTTGGCTTGATTTTCTTACCGCTTCATTTCTTACTGCTCCTCTTTCCTTCCGGATTACCCATTTTTATCAGATCCAATTTGCTTAAGATTTTGACTCCGCAAAATTAATGTGGTCAGTGAAATAATTTTGCCAAGAAAACAGATTACACTATTTTCTTTGTAGACAATTTTGCCAAGAAAATAAATTACAGTATTTCCATGATTGTCTTTTTTTTATTCTTTTTTTTAATTGCTAATTTTATTTTGCCTGCATGTTGTTTCTGATAAGAACAGGGACATTTTGTTACGTCTTTTGGTGTTTTGATGATCTCCTCACAAGTGCAGGGACCTGGTCCTCTGCAGAGTATGAATACTCGACCAGGTGTCAAAGTTTGTACAACTGTAAAAGCTGTCTGCGTCAGAAGAGTTGGTGAAGCTGCAGAGTACTTCACCAATCAGAAACAAGGATGTTGCTTGTACGTTTGGTAATAACTTTTTGTGGCATATACTAAACAATACACAAGAACATATTAATTTATTCAAAAAATAGAGAGAGATTTTCATGCTTCAAGAACAGAGAGAGGATCTGATCGATTCATTCAAGAGCTTCTGGCATTAGCTGTTATTTTACTTCATTGTAATAGCTCTTATATTGTAAGATCAGTTTTCTTGTAAAAGAAATGTTGTCAAACTCGTTTGAATCATTGTAAGAACTAGGTTAAGGGTAACTTAGGCTCTTACTCTAAAAGGTCTATATTAATCAGTTAGGATTAGTATAGTAAGCGGTGTTGTGTCCGCTCTAGCTCATCTAAGTAATAGGAGGTATTACTTAGAGTTGGGATTAGTAGGTTAATCCTAGTTTGTAAACTTGCTTTTGCTTTTTGCTTGGAGAAGATTAGTAAAAGAAGTTTTGAAAAGTCCTGGCAGGCCAGGTCGTGGTTTTACTCCCTTGAGCAAGGAGGTTTCCACGTAAAGTTGTTGTGCAATCTTTACTTTCAGCACTTTATTTATTTTCTGTTTTGTAACTGTGCTGAGGACCTGGTCCCATCTAGACTAGTGGACGCATACATTCCAACAATTGGTATCAGAGCATAGTCTTTTCTCTCTGGTTAACACCAAGAAAAGGAAAGATCCTGACGGAATGGCCGCTCCACCCAACATGGAGGAAGGACAATCTTCTACCAGACCACCGCGTTTTAATGGACAATATTATGGCTGGTGGAAAAATCGAATGCACGACTATATCAACGCTGAGGATTCTGAACTATGGGACATCATCCTTGATGGTCCATATGTTCCTACAAAGGAAGTGAAGGATGGGGAGCTTACTACCACTGTTGTCAAAACCAGAAAGGACTACAACGAGGCAGATAGGAGAAAGATAGAAAAGAACTACAAAGCAAAGAAGATTCTGGTGTGCGGAATTGGAGCAGATGAGTACAACAGGATTTCTGCTTGTGAAACTGCCAAGGAGATATGGGATTGTCTTCAAACAGCCCATGAAGGAACTCAACGAGTAAAAGAATCTAAAGTTGATATGCTTACCACTCAGTATGAAAATTTCAGTATGAAGGAAGGGGAATCCATATTTGAGATGAACTCAAGATTCACCTCTATCACCAACGAGCTGAGAGGTTTGGGTGAGCCCATTCCTGTCCGCAAGCAAATTCGCAAGATTCTCAAGGTACTTCCAAAATCTTGGGAAAGCAAGGTGGATGCCATAACATAAGCCAAAGATCTAACGATACTTTCTATGGATGAACTGATTGGAAACCTTCAGATCTATGAGATGAACAAGAAACAGGGGACAACTGTGAAGGAGGGAAAGAAGGAGAAGTCCATTGCGTTGAAAGTGTCTCAAAGTAAAGAACCTGAAGAGGAGGATGAGATGGCATATGTCACTAGAAGATTTCAGAAGATCTTAAAGAAGCATGGAGGCTTCCAAAAGAAAACCCCGTCCAGCAGAACTGCTACTGCAAATGATCTTTGCCATAAGTGTGGTAAGCCTGGACACTTCATGAGGAACTGCCCCAGTACAAAGCAGGAAACTCATGACACCAGAACTCGCAAGAGGGACCTGGTCCCAGACCATGCTCGAAGGAAGGCACATGCAGATCAGATGGTGAGAAAGGCCTTTGCTGTGTGGGGAAACGACTCAAGTGAATCAGAAGAAGATGAAGAGAATCATGAAGATGTCTCAATGATGGCCATTGAGGATAATGAAAGCATTTTCAACTCTATTTTCTCCTTAATGGCAAATTCTGATGATGAAGAGGACTCAGATGAGGTAACTCTTTTTGATCTTAAAGATGATCTAGATAATCTGCCTATAGAAAATTTGAGGAAACTTGCTGCTTTGCTTATTGATTGCGTTGATGAACGAACCACTGAAAACTTAATGTTGAATAAAAAATTAAGTTTGTGTGAAGACAGGAATTCTGCTCTCATGTCTCAAGTTGCTGAAATTAGTGAAGGGATAGGTATTCTAGAGGCTTGTAATATAACATCCGAGAAGGACTCTGGAAACTCAGTAGGCGGGAAGAGAAAGCTTAGTATTTTTGAGGAAGAACTGGAAGAAAAGCTAAAAAATTCTGAGTCCAAGCTAGTCGCTTCTCTTGAAATAAATTCTCAACTAAGAAAAGATTTGAGTAAGGTCAAGGAAGAATTAAGTCACTCCCTAAAATGGACTGACTCCTCTAAGATACTCTCTAACATGTCCAATCAAAGTTTCAATGGAAAGAAAGGGTTGGGATGCAAACCATTAGAGCCCCCCTATAATCCTCATAGCAAGTATGTGTCTGTATCTGACAATCTTTTATGTACTCACTGTGGTCGAAATGGTCATCTGAAAGAAAATTGTGAGATTCTGAGGAAAGCTAAGGAAAGACATGAGAGATTTGTTATATCTGAAAATGATGCTAAAAGGAGACATAAGGGACCTGACCCCCCATATTGTTTCAGAAAAAACATTATGCCTCACTGGACAGAAAGGTGTCTTATCAGACCTCTTAATAATTACTGGGAACTCCGTCTGAAGTGGGTTCCTAAATCTAACAAATGATTTCTGTGCAGAAGAGAGGAAGGAGTCAGTGCTGGTATATGGACAGTGGATGCTCAAGGCACATGACAGGAGACACTTCAAACTTCCTCTCTTTGGAAGCACACCAAGGTGGTGGTGTGTCTTTTGGTGGTGGAAAGAAAGGCTCTATCCTTGGTATTGGCAGAATAGGGAGATCGGGTAATAATTCGATAAATAATGTTCACTATGTGGAGGGTTTAAAATACAATCTTTTGAGCATCTCACAAATTTGCGACAAGGGAAATGAAGTCAAATTTTTGTCTGACAGCTGTGTGGTTACAAACTGTGCAACCAAGAAAATTGCGATGTCTGCAAAAAGAGTCAAGAATATGTATGTTGCTGATCTTGATTCTATTGAAGGAGCCAGCCTGTCATGTCTGAGTGCTCAAACTGACGATGTAAATCTTTGGCATAGACGACTGGGTCATGTAAGTACCTCTTTACTTAACAAGCTTGTTGCAGGGGATCTGGTCCTCGGATTACCAAAGCTAAAGTTCTCAAATGACAAAGTTTGTGACGCCTATATAAAAGGAAAACAAACAAGATCATCTTTCAAGGCAAGAAAGAGTGTGAGCACTACCAGACCTCTAGAACTTCTTCACATGGATTTGTGTGGACCGGTCAGGGTTCAAAGTAGAGGAGGCAAAAAATATATTCTTGTAATTGTTGATGATTTCTCCAGGTACACCTGGAATATGTTTTTGCGGAAAAAGGATGAGACTGCTGGAATTCTGATCACTTTCATCAAAGCTATTCAATTAAAGATAAACTGCAGGATAGCCAGTATCAGATCTGATCATGGTTCAGAGTTTGAAAACTCTATTTTTGAAGGGTTTTGCGCAGAAAATGGAATCAGCCACAACTTCTCGGCATCAAGAACTCCTCAGCAAAATGGAGTTGTTGAAAGAAAAAACAGAACTCTGGTGGATATTGCTAGAACTATGCTGATTGATTCAGAACTGGCAATGAATTTTTGGGCTGAAGCAGTTAATACAGCTTGCTATGTGACAAACAGATGTCTTATCAGGACAATCATCAAGAAAACACCTTATGAGTTGTTAAAGGACAAAAAGCCTTCAATTGCTTATCTCAAGCCTTTTGGGTGCAAATGTTTTGTGTTGAAAAATGGAAAGGATGATCTAGGCAAGTTTGATGCCAGAAGTGATGAGGGAGTATTTGTTGGGTACTCATCTACAAGCAAGGCTTACAGGGTGTTCAACAAAAGAACTTCTTGTGTTGAAGAAAGCATGCACGTCAAGTTTGATGAATTGGGCACAAGAAGACAGAACAATAAGGACTACGAGGTGGAGGAGCTGATGACCAAGCAACAGGATGATCAGGGTGCAAAAGAGAATGATACAGAACACTTAAGAGAACCTGGTCCCTCAAGTGCATCACAAGAAATATTGTCTCAAAATCTTGAAGAAGATGAAGGAAACTCTGATGCTGACAGAGAAGAAGAGATTACCAGAAAATCTGGATGGAAACATCAATCTTCTCATCCCCTAGACAGTCTCACCTCTCCACTTGACTCAGGAATTCAAACTAGGTCCAAATCAAGAAATCTAGTTGCACATTCAGCATTTATATCATCCATCGAACCCAAAAACATTAGGGAAGCTTTGAAGGATGTAGACTGGGTAACCTCAATGCAGGAGGAGCTTCATCAGTTTGAGAGAAGTAAGGTATGGCACCTGGTCCCCAGACCACTTGACAGAACCATTATTGGGACCAGATGGGTCTTCAGAAACAAACTGGATGAGCATGGGATCATTACTAGAAATAAATCAAGATTGGTGGTACAGGGTTACAACCAAGAAGAGGGAATTGATTATGATGAGACTTTTGCTCCTGTAGCCAGAATGGAAGCCATCAGAATCTTAATAGCATTTGCCGCTCATATGGAATTTAAACTGTTTCAAATGGATGTCAAGAGTGCTTTCTTGAATGGAAATCTGAAGGAAGAAGTGTATGTCAAGCAGCCTCCAGGCTTTGAAGATACAGAACTGCCAAATCATGTGTTAAAGTTAGATAAGGCTCTGTATGGTTTAAAACAAGCTCCTAGAGCTTGGTATGAACGACTGTCAAAATTCCTTCTTGCAAATGGGTTCAAAAGAGGTAAAATTGACAATACATTGTTCTTGAAATCCAGAGGAAAAGAGTTGCTGATTATGCAGGTTTATGTGGATGATATCATCTTTGGAGCCACTACAGATTCACTCTGCAAGGAATTCTCTGATCTGATGAGCAGCGAATTTGAAATGAGCATGATGGGAGAACTCACCTTCTTCCTTGGCTTGCAGATTAAACAAACCTCTCAAGGCACTTCAATATGCCAAGAAAATTATATCAAAGAGCCGCTCACAAAATTTAATCTTCTTGAGGCAAAGGTGCTGGATACTCCTATGAGCACAGGTGTGAAACTTGATAAAGATGAAAATGGTATGGAAGTCAATCAGACCATGTATAGAGGAATTATTGGGTCACTCCTGTACCTCACTGCAAGCAGGCCCGATATAGTGTTCAGTGTAGGGATGTGTGCAAGATTTCAAGCAGCACCAAAGGAGTCTCACCTTAAGGCAGCCAAGCGTATCCTGAGATACTTGAAGGGAACTCAGGACCTGGTCCTCTTTTACCCTACTGATGACTCTTTTGATCTTATAGGTTATGCTGATGCAGATTATGCAGGTTTTCTTGTTGATCGAAAAAGCACATCAGGCATGGCACACTTCCTGGGATCAGCCATGATTTCATGGGGAACAAAGAAGCAGAATTCCGTGGCATTGTCTACTGCAGAAGCAGAATATGTGGCTGCTGCATCTTGCTGTGCACAATTGTTATGGATAAAGCAACAACTGGAAGATTTTGGAGTACTCACAGACACTATCCCTCTTGTCTGCGATAATACAAGCGCCATGAACATGGCAAAAAATCCAGTCCAGCACAAGAGAACAAAGCACATAGATATAAGGCATCACTTCTTAAGAGACAATGTAGAAAAGCAAAATGTGATGATGAGGTTTTGCAAAACTGAAGATCAGCTGGCAGACATCTTTACAAAGTCACTAAGTAAAGATGTCTTCATTAAAAATAGGATGCGGCTAGGGATGCTAAAAATTACCTGACCCTTCGACATTCTTTTTCCTCTTTATTTGATTATGTTAAGAAGGGTAGGTATCTATTCTTGATTGTAATGTCTGTCGAAATAGAATTCACCTTTGTACCCTAATGCAGGTATACACTCATGGTGTGTCTAGCTGAAGAGAATGTTTAATCACACTGTTAGAGATACAAACTGAAAGGAGGACCTGGTCCTCAAGAGGTTAGTATCATTTATACTACACTGTATAGATAGTCAAACATCTCTGCCACGTGTCTTTCGCCCATTCATCATGTCAGTTCAAAACATCTTGTCGTTTTAATACCAAAGGTCACCTCCATTGGGACCCGTTACCCTTCTATTTAATTTCTCTTGGAGAATGTTTTTTTTCTCGTCTCCTCTTAAATCTAATTAACTTATCTCTCTAAACCTCTCTCCAAGTTCTTCCTTCTTCTTCTCAAAATGTCTATCACTGAGTCCTCTGAAAAACCTAACCCTTTTAACTTCCCTGATCCTCCTCCTGAAGAGTCTCCCTCCACCCCTGTCTGTGGTACCGGCGAAATTGTTGAACCTCTCTGCCCGCCGGCCGACATTTTAGTCTCTCCTGTTCTTTCCTCCGAAAATACCTTGAAATACTCTCCTACTTTGTTCCTATCTAGTGAAAAATCCTCCTTCTTGGAAGCATAATCTGTGACAAAACCTAATGAGACCCCACCTGTCTGTGATGAACTGGTGGGCGTTCAAGGTTTAGCCTTTTTAAGGAGGGATATTCAACCCTCTTCTCTGGAGCATGAGTCGGAGTCATCGGACCAGGTCCTTCCCAGAAGTGAGCCTATTTTTGACCAAACACCAAAATCATTTGATGTTGGAAGCGATAAGGAAGAAGACGAAGAGATTCCGTTAAAATGGCGCTCAAGGGGAATGCGTGGAGCAAATCAATCTCATATGCAGGCTTCTGAGTTGGAAGGAGCTAAAGGTACATCTGCGGCTGCCATTGTTGAAAACTCTGCTGAAAAGGCAAAGGAGCGACAGAGAAAAGGAAAAGGAAAGTTGGAAATGTCTGGTTCTAAAAGAGACAAAAGGAGGTATATTACAAGGAGTGAAGCACAAAAGGTTATGGGGAGTGCCATTGCTGCAAACAAAGCCCACACGGAGAGAACTAGCAAGAGGAAAAGAGAAGGGATTAAACCCGCACAATCTGCCTCTATGCCTATGTCTATTGAGAATAGTGATACTGAATCTGAAGATGCTGTCAAAAATGTGTTAAGAATGAGAAGAGAAGGTGAGGAAGAAAAGATTATATCTAAGGGAACTAAAAAGGGAGGAAGGAAATCTACTGCAAAAATTGGGAAGGAGAAAATTCAGCGATCTCTTGCACAAGGCAAAACAGGAAGAAAGCAGAGACCTGGTCCTACTCTTAAAAATCAAATCAAAGAAAAGGAGTTGACTAGAAAAGAGAGGATAGAGAAGATGGAACAACAAAAGGTCTTGAATGGTAGAGTCTTTGATCCTGACAATAACACTCGGTTTGGTATGGGAAATTTGGTCGATGTTGCTACCATTCAAGGTTGGAATCATTTATTTGCACCACCAGTTCCATACTTACATGAACCTGAAGTGCGTGAGTTCTTCTACAAAATGGAACTACTGGAAGGCGGTGGAATCACAACGACTGTCCGGAATGTGGAGATTCATCTTGATGAAGAAACTCTGGGAATTATTCTTGGAGTGCCCGTTGTGGGTGTTCGAACTATTGAAGGATGCAAACCATCTACTGATTTCTCGAAGCTTGCCACCAAACGAGGAGACGTCAAGCGTGCAGGCCTTCCTAAGAAGTTCCTTAAAGGGGAGTATCAATTGATGTTTGAGTTTATTAACAAAGTAATGGTGCCCAGGACTGAGAAGAGAACTGTAGCCTCTGTTGCCGATCTTTTCCTCATGGAAAAACTTGATGAGCTTGAGGAAATTAATCTGCCAGCAATTATGCTCGAACATATGCATAGAGTAATGACATGGAAGAATGCGAAGCATGGAATTCCTTATGGGTATTTGCTTAACTTTGTCTTTAATCATTTTGAAGTTCCAGTGGGAAGAGGGGTACCTGGTACTGCCAAACAAATGATCACTATGTCTACTCTACTAGAATGTGAGTGCATTGAGGGACCAGCTAAGGGCAGATCTCAAGTGGCAGATGTTTTGGAACAGCAGGCTATTCTTCGAAGGGAAGTGACCGATCTCACTAAGATTCTGTGCGATAAGGAGGTTGAAATCACCAGACTGAAGTCTGAACTGCAGAAGGCAGTTTCCAGGGGACCTGGTACCAGTGAGGGTCAAGACCTGCTGCTCAAAGAATTAAGGGATGAAAACGCAATGCTGCTGAAGACAAATGCTTCTCTAAATGAGGATATTAAGTCCCTCAACAAACAATTGATACAGGCCCATGAGAGTGCAAATGAGCGCATGCTGTTGTTGATGCGTACTCTCAATCCCTCTCCTCCTCCGTCCTAAATGTGTCTTGTCTCTTTTCTTTTATCTTGTGTCTCGTTTTGTTTTGACTAAACTACAGTGGGCAGTATATATGATATAATGCTTTTCTTCTGTTAAGTGTCTTTGTTCATGTGTGATTTAATATTCTCTTTCTGCTTACATACTCACGTTCTGTGTGGCCCAAGGCCCTGAATTCTGTATTGCCTAGCATTTAACTTGAATATGTTTACTGCTTCATCTTTTCGATGATGTCAAAAGGGGGAAGTTTTTGTGTGTTGTTAGGGGATTTAGGTTGTGTTGGGAGCATTGAACTAAGGGGGAACGAACTACTCTGGTTGTTAGGGGCATTGAACTAAGGGGGAACGAACTAACACTCTGGTTGTTAGGGGCATTGAACTAAGGGGGAACGAACTATGGTTGTTAGGAGCTTTGAATTAAAAGGGAATTTGTGTTGTATTTGAATGAATGCTTGTTCACTCACGTGAGGAGTTTTTGAGTTTTTGCAGGTTGTTTGTCATCATCAAAAAGGGGGAAATTGATAAGAACAGGGACATTTTGTTACGTCTTTTGGTGTTTTGATGATCTCCTCACAAGTGCAGGGACCTGGTCCTCTGCAGAGTATGAATACTCGACCAGGTGTCAAAGTTTGTACAACTGTAAAAGCTGTCTGCGTCAGAAGAGTTGGTGAAGCTGCAGAGTACTTCACCAATCAGAAACAAGGATGTTGCTTGTACGTTTGGTAATAACTTTTTGTGGCATATACTAAACAATACACAAGAACATATTAATTTATTCAAAAAATAGAGAGAGATTTTCATGCTTCAAGAACAGAGAGAGGATCTGATCGATTCATTCAAGAGCTTCTGGCATTAGCTGTTATTTTACTTCATTGTAATAGCTCTTATATTGTAAGATCAGTTTTCTTGTAAAAGAAATGTTGTCAAACTCGTTTGAATCATTGTAAGAACTAGGTTAAGGGTAACTTAGGCTCTTACTCTAAAAGGTCTATATTAATCAGTTAGGATTAGTATAGTAAGCGGTGTTGTGTCCGCTCTAGCTCATCTAAGTAATAGGAGGTATTATTTAGAGTTGGGATTAGTAGGTTAATCCTAGTTTGTAAACTTGCTTTTGCTTTTTGCTTGGAGAAGATTAGTAAAAGAAGTTTTGAAAAGTCCTGGCAGGCAAGGTCGTGGTTTTACTCCCTTGAGCAAGGAGGTTTCCACGTAAAGTTGTTGTGCAATCTTTACTTTCAGCACTTTATTTATTTTCTGTTTTGTAACTGTGCTGAGGACCTGGTCCCATCTAGACTAGTGGACGCATACATTCCAACAGTTTCCCCCGCTAGTAAGACCCAATATTCTCATTAATTTTGGCATCAAATATTGTGTCTCAGGCAAGGCGTCATTCTACTACTACTTGAACTCGACAGTGAATGCTACATTGACGTCTCCATAAAAATTCAATTAGGCTCAAATCCTCAAACCTTATAAAAGATATGTCTCAAATATATACCATTTGATCCCATTGGTTGTCCTGTTAGAGTCATTTACTATTGTCTAGGTTTTTAGTGTAAATTGTATGTATTGTTTCCAGATTACATTAACCTATAAATTCATTTAACCAAGCATGAACTACTTGAAATAGTAATGGAAGAAATAAAGATATTGTGAATGTCCAAGAAAGAACTGCTGACAGAAATTTATGTCGTCATACTAGATATGCATTGATGCCACCCGAAAAAAAGTAATTATTTTTGTCTCAGCTAAGAGGAAAAAGACCTGAATCGAAAATACAATAACTTCTTCATCAATCAAATTGTACTGGCCCTCTTACAATTAATACTTCTTCGTTATCTCCTCAAAAAAGTTAGCTAACTATATTGTTATCTTTCTTCTGTGAAATATTTAAATTCCAATTAAATTTATATATAGCGTGGTGTCTGTTGAATATCTATAGCTATAGTTAGACGTTTCAGCTCACCTACTCTTACTAGATTTATTTCCTCATTTTATAGTTGAAGCTTCCCAGGTACAAAACTACCAGTTACTTCAAGCAGAGGAGAACATATAGTTAATTTCTTATCTACCTCCAAAGTAGGTGAGTTCGGAAATATTACTTCAACTATTTTGACTATACTGATTTTTAATAATTGGCTAGTTGTGTCTAAATATTGATATTCCTAATACTAGGATCAACATCGGTTACATCTGAGGCCGCAAGTAGACTAAGTTCAGCATGTACTACAAATAGAGGTATGCATCTTTCTACCAAAGTAATAAAAAACATGCATTGTTATGCCTTTATATAACAAATAAATATTATTACCATGCACATGTAGAAAAAGTTAGAAGTCAATCTACAAAATGATAATATATTGCCCAAAGAATACTTATTTTTAAAGAAAGTTCCAAATTGCATATTTTGTGGAGCAAAAAGGTTTCAATATGAATCACCAGGTTTTGGTTGTGATAATGGATCAATTATACTAACTTCTCATAACATGCCTACTGTTATGCCGTAATTTTACTATCTTTAGAAAAATCACATTTTGAAATGTTCCAAGTATAAAACAATTTAAGAAAAATACTTAGAAAAGAGTCGTCACTTAATTTTTTAAAGAAATTAAGAAAACTTAATTTAAAAAGACTCTAATAGATTAAGTATTTATAAATTTAGAGAAAAATGGGTAAGAGGTTCTTATTTACGCTTCAAGAAGGTTTTTCAGGCATTTGAAGCTCCCTCTAACACGCGGTTATCCTACGACTTGGTTAACATACTTTTTACCCTTTTTTAGGAAAATGATTTAACATAAAAAAAAAAAAAATTTACAATATTCAATTAACTTTGAGAAAATAGTTAAATAAAGAATGATTTTTTTTTTATTTTTTAGAGACAGGGACTTAAAAAGAAACATTTGAATTAAAAATGCATGTGATTAGATTTTTAACAAATTAGGTTTATTAGAATTTATTTGAATCTTTTTTAAAAAAAAATAATAATTTAGACCAATTTGGTTAATTAAAGTATGAAAACTATTTTAAATTAATAGAAGAATAAATAAAAAAAATTGACTAATTATATTCAATAAAAGTGTAAGAGTTGATAAAAAGTGAAATCTTTTACTAAAATAAATTAACATAAAGAATATGGTTCATCTTTTGAACATTTAATCAAGTCATTTAAAGTTAGAGTTAATAAAAAAAACTAACAACAAATAATCACAATTAAATAGGTTAAGAGTAAAGGAGAAATTGAATTTGGGCCCTTCTTGGGTATGTACTTGGGTTTTGGCCCCATTTTTGCCTTTGAAATCATGAGTATACGCTGAGTGTATACAACATGTATACAGCCTATTTTCGGCTTTCCGAGACCTGTAGTTTAACCTTCTAGCAACCTGGATCAGCTTCCAAAATTTGTATATAGGCTGACTCGAGAAAACAGAGATGTTTGGTGTCGGTCCGACTCGAAAAATGCATGTAATGGAGTCCTCATTGGACTCAAATACACATCACATGCAATAAAATAAAAAGATAAAGATTAATAACTCACTAATGCTCTATTAAATTAAACATGAAGTAACAGTAGAGAGCTTAAAACTTAAATAATCATGAATTATGTATATAAAGGGACATAAATCACTTAAAGGAAGGATTAAAGAAGAAAACAAAAACAGAGATATTCATGTAATTATCACTAACATGAGACTTAATTGTGAACAAGAGATAAATCTCCTAAACATGATCAACACTTAAACATACACGAGTGAACATTAACAGGGAAGTAAATTGTAAGGGAAAACAAAATAATGAAACAAGATTGGAGATAGAGAAGATAAAAATATTATCTAATTCTTAAAACAACTACTACAAAAGAAACTTTAATGGTATAGTTCCATCAAAAGGCAGCAAGTCAATTTATGCTGATTTGAAAGCAAATACCAACTTTCTTAAATAACTAGAAGTTAAATACATAAACTCATGTAGCAGGCGTAGCAGGAGTATAATGTCATGGTCAGGGCATGAATAGAGAAACATCATGTCTAAATCATAAGAGAACGAGCAAGAATTTCGAACATAGTTCAAGCAAAGAATCTGATCTAAAAGTCTACTTAAACTTGATGAAGATAAAGAAATTATAGTGATCATCAAGTCGACCAATAATTTAATTACAAAAATATATAGGATTGAACAAAACAAGGATCAACATTCCAATGTCATGTAAAACTCAAACATACTGAAACGGAAGCTATGAGAAACGAAACTATAATGCAGAAATGGAACACAAGCAAAACAAGGAGAAATTACCTTTTTCAAAGCAGTGTTTCGGGACAAATGAACCGAAGAGCAATGACTTCACCACAAGCGGTAGCTTCACCGGATTTCGACGAAAGTTTCGAAGAGAGCCTCTGAAATAATGGTCTAAAAAGAAATTGATGGATTTACACCAATCCAATTCTTTCTCTCTATTTTCTAGCTTTTTCTTATATTTTTCCGTCCCTATGTTCATTGATCCCCCCTTGAATGTGTAACATCTCGTAATTTGAAATAACTAGGAAGAAGCTAATAATTGGAAATAGTCACTTTTGGAAAGAATGAAAATCTGGAAATTTTGTTAAGTTAGAATAAGTTGAGTTTTGGCCAACTTCAAACGGCCATAACTTCTAGCTCAGGATGAGTTAGAGGTACTTCAAGATATGGTAGGAAATCTCTTGGAATGATCTTTTCCAACGCTGCTGAGTTTGCGCAATTCTGAGTTCGTATGAGTGAGTTATGCCCTTTGAAAGTTGGGCTGTTGAAATAAGGAAAGTCCAATCCGGATTTTGAAGGGGTAGTTTGGTCTTTTCCTTGCCCAATTATGTTATTTCATTTTTAGTAATTAAGTTAGGGTCTAATTAGAATTAGATCAGTTTACGCTTTTACCAAAATACGCTAGGGCTTGGAGAATAGAGAAAATAAGAAGAGAAAGGAGAAGAGAAGCAAGATTCGTCAAGATCGTCGAGTTTAACTTGTGGATTTCGTCGGGGGTGATCCCTACAAGGTATGTGAGATCACATAGCATTGCGTTAGTTCACCCACGCGTCAATCATGATTCAATTTCAGCGAAGTTATTAGATCTGAAAGTAAATCCTTGAGTTCTTGATGAAATTCGTTGAATTCTTGTGGATTGTGTTGATTGGAGTTTTCTTGAGATTGATTCATATTATTAGTTGTGTTTTCGAGTAGAATCTGATGTATATTGAGGGTATTGATGATTCTAAGTGTTTGGGGAATGAACCAATTGAGTTTAGAGTTGAAAAACGAAGGAGGAAATTTGTAAAAATTTGGGTAAGGGGGTTGGGGAACCGCGCCTCTCAGCGCGCCCCAAAACAATCTCTGAAGTTTGGGTCTTGGGGCGCCGCGCCAGCTAGAGCGCCTCATCCAGCTCTTTGAAGTTTCAAGGTTGGCGCCCCGCGTCTTTCAGAGCTCCAGGGACGCCAGTTCTTCCTATTCGTCCCCCATCTTTTCGTACTAGTTTCTTAGCAATGTACCTATGTTTTCTAGTTGATTTCAACACTCTTAGGTACATCTAAACATCATGAAATCATCCATAAACATGAGATCATGAACCTTGAATCCATAATCCGATTCAAGGAAAGTTAAGATCAAAGTTAAGAGAAGTTCTTAGAGTTTTCCAAATGTTTTAACTTTGTTTTAAGACTTAAAGTTCAAGTTGAGTAAAGATTAAAGAGTAAAGTTTGAAGTTCATTTCTTCAAAAGTATATGGGGACTATATATTCCCAAAGGGTTTTAAATGTTTTCACATTTAAACAAGAATGGAAACCTCGATTTCCAAAGAGCCTTCGAGCTAGTTTTCAGAAAAGAGTAATCGCTTTCTAAATGAAGCAAAAGAATAAACTTTGATTTCTAAGATAGCCTTTGAGCTAAGTTTTTGAGCACTAATCATAAATCACAGAAAGAAGTATGTTTTTAATCATAAGAGCTAATATTATATTTTTTTGGAGTACTATTGAGCACCGATATGGGGAAGAGTTCAAACAACTCACAACCCCCATAAACCATGTAGCCATCATGGGTAGAAAAGGGTCATACTTTTTAGATGATTCCTTTAGTGCTTTTTAGTATAGACTAATGGATCCACTTAGTAGTTCAGGTTCTATACCCTCAGCAAGGTATAGGACGGTCCTAGCAGCGTGAGGCAAAACGATGTATCATCACAATAGCTCTTATGTGATGGTTGTCGGTTAGAGAAACTCCCACATAAGTAATTATATTCTTAAATACATAGTTTATTGTATTTTCACATACATTTCGGAGTTATATGTATCTTTGCATACACACAGAGTTGACATCATGTTTTAAACAACTTTTCTTTATATTGCGCTTGTTTTAAACTGCTTTATATTGAAATGAGTTCAGTTATGTTGAGTTGAGTTGAGCCAGGTAAGTTGTTCAGATTCTTTTCAAGCCTATGTTATGTTTAGCATTCTAACTCGCATACTCGTATATTCAATGTACTAATACCAGTTGGCCTGCATCTTATTATGATGCAGACACAGGTAACTAGAATCGGCATCCGGCGCATCATTGATCCAGTGAGCACTCCAGATTCAGTTGGTGAGCCTCATTGCATTCCGAAGGACTCCTTTTATTGCTTTCAGTTACTTTGTTAGTTCATTAGGATGTCGTGGGGTTTGTCCCGACATCCATCTCAATTGTTTTAGAGGCTTTATAGACAGTCAGATGTTAGTTCTTTAGTCTTTTCATTGACTTTATCATTTCATATGTTAAGACTTGAGTTGTCATTTTCGCCAAGTTGAATGTTTGACTTTTAAGCATTCTCAGTATTTTATTATTCAAGTGAGTATAGTGCTTTTGATCATTATAAGTATGCATAGAGTCTTTTGTTGAGTTAAGTAAGCCAGGCCAAGTGTTCGCTTGGTGCAAGCAATGGTTCTCGAGTTCCAGCCACGTCCGGGGTGTAGGCTCAGGGAGTGATAGAATGATAGGTAGGGGGAGTTTATATAGAGGAAAACTGGGGTCGATTCAGAGGGAAACGGATTGAAATTCATATTATAATTTTAAATACAAAAATTTGTACCAATTTCCTCAAATCCTTTCTCAAAATTAGGGAAAAGACTGATTCTTAATTTAAATTCAGAAAAAGGGAGGATGAGTGTATGGGTGAGTATTGTCGATATTAACGTCAATTTGGTGGGATTTTTTGGGTTTGCTGGGATTTTTCGCTGGATTTGCAACGTAGAGTTTCTGGGTTTCACTCGCAAGGAAGAAGAAGAAAACGTGCAGGGGGTGTGGTCGGGTATTGTATTGTATTGCTACTGATGGGTTGTTGGGTTATTTGGTATTGAGTTGGGCTCTGATGTGTAATTGTTGTAGGCCTGAGAATTGGATTGGAATGCTGAAGAATTGGAATTTGAGGAGGAAAATGTCCCAAAAAAGGAAATAAAATTGGATGTAAGGATTGGCTAAAATTGCAATTGAGAAAAGGACCAATGAATTGCAATTATAGCCAATTGAAGTTAAGGACCTAACCGAATTGATCAAATCTAGTAAACTCGGCAAATAGTTAAATAAGATGAATTAGTATAAATTAATTAGTAAGCCTCTTAATCTGAACGAAATAAAATAATTAATTTACTTGTAAACAAATTTACTCAAAAATATAAACATAACTTAAACTAATCTAACAAATACTTAATTAAAGCAAAAAAAAAAATTGAGATGATTTTCGAATATTCTTAAAATATACTAATTATATACATAATCATGTGAAACACATATATTATTTAAAAATTATAAAAATGATATAACTATTTAAAATTACTTGCAAACTATATTATTATTATTTTTGAAAATGTATAAAACTAATTATTTTAAATCGTTTGAAATTGAAGAAGCTCGATGATTAATATAAAATGTGGAGGTCTGAAATTGGGTGTCAACACCTACTGAGTTGCAACATTTATTCTTAGGTGACACCAAAGAATCTCAACATTTTTGCACTTATAGTAGAGCCTACAATAATATGTTTACATTCACTTTACTTGGAGTACATTCTGATAGAGAATTAACAAAGAGAAATCGTGGCATCTATACATTTAAAGTTCAGAGATAAATGTATCACTTCATTGATGATTTGATACCTTCAGGAGGAAAAGGGAAAAAAATGCAATTATATTTCTATGATAACGAAAAGTTCAGGGATAAATGTTTCATTTCATTGATGATTTGATACCTTCAGGAGGAAAAGGAAAAAAAATTACAATTATATTTCTATGATAACGAAAATGAGCTAAGAAATCGAATGACATTATCAGATAAACTTAGTGTGATGGTTGTTGCAAGAATCATGGATATACTAAAAGCTAGTCCTTATTCTACTTTTCTAATATTGTTAACAATTGTTCCAAATTTATATGAATTTTATATTGCTCTAAACTCAAGTTTCAGTTTAGACCAAAGAACATATAACATACCAACTGTATTCGAAGTTGGGGTAATTTGGATTGAAAATCAATTAAATGATAAAAAATTCACACTGTATATTCGAAATTACACTCATAATAACATAAGTCAATTGGTAAATTACTATTATGGATGTTATAACCCATTGCAATATCCATTGTTGTTTCCTTATGGTCAAAATGGCTGGCATTGTGGTATTAAAAAAAAAAAAAGACATACAATTATTTCAATACACAAATTTATTGTGAATATGAGCAACTACCAAGTATAATGAACATGACTTCTATTGATGGACTCCTTGACATGGAATCTAAAGTTTTATCAAAAGGAAAGAGAAAAAGAGTTCTTGTCATGAATATTATTGTTATAAAATTTAAATAAGAGATCAAGAACCAAATGAAACTTTACATTCTAGAAGGGTGTTTCAACAACACATAGTTGACCAATAAATAAATCTTGAGACACAAAGATTAGATATTATTTCATTTAATCAAGATCTATTTAGAGTTGGAGCCTTACAAGGAATCATTGATTTATTGAGGCAATGAGAAAGAGATGCTTCAAATATTGGGATACAAAAGTTTCTTTCTGGTAGTTTCATAGAAGGTCCAAGAGATGTGCGTCAAAGATATATGAATGTTATTGCTTTGGTACAACATTTTGAAAAACCCGACATATTTTTAACGATGACCTGTAATCTTTCTTAGCCTGAAATAGAAGAACATGTACAGCCAATGGATAATGTTCAAAATAGACCTATTTTAGTTAGTAGAGTATTCAGAGCAAAAGTAGAAGAACTTAAAACGGATATTCAAAAAATGAACATACTTGAAAAGGTTGCAGCTTTTATGTACACAATTGAGTTTCAAAAACGGGGTCTTCCACATGTCCATTTTCTCATTATTCTTATGGATGGATATAAATTACTAACACCAAATCATATGATAAAATTGTATGCGTTGAATTACTTGATCCCCATATTGATCATGATTTATACAAACTTGTGACCAAGCACATGATCCATGGTCCTTGTGGCTATTTAAATCCTTCAAATCCTTGCATGCAAAAAGAAGGAAAATGTAAGTTCAAATATCTAAAAGAGCTTCCTAAACAAACAACCAAAGGAAAGAATTTGTATCCCCTTCACAAAAGACAATAAATGATCACACCAGTCAAAGTTAGAGGACACGACATTGATAATTCTTGGAGTGTTTCGTACAATCTGTTTTTACTCAAGAAATTAGACTGTCAAATATATTTACAAATATATTTGCAAAGAACATGACAAAATTGCATTTTGTGTATATAATAATGATACTAATGTAGAAATAGATTAAATCAATGAATATCAATCTGCTAGATTGGTTTCTCCACCAGAGGCGGCATGGCGTCTGTTTCTTTTTCTATAAGTGAAATGACTCCAACTATTTGTCAGTTGCAATTGCATCTTGATGGACAACAATTTGTTTCTTTCAAAAATAACCAAATTGTGGATTAAATGACAAACAATTCAATGATAAAAAAAAATGATGTTAACTGAATTTTTTCTAATGAACAAAAATTAAAAACTATGCTATAAATATCAATTTACTATATAAAAGAGTTTCCCCAACAGTTTGTATGGTCATCAACATACAAAATGTGATCACGTCGAAAACAACTTCTTGCTATCAGAAGTATTGTCATATGTCATCCAACCGAAGAAGAAAGATATTATCTTAGGTTACATCTAATGAACGTTAGAGGACCTAAATCATATGAAGATCTTCGTATAATGGATGAAAGATGATACACTACATTTAGGGAAGCTGCAGAAAAAAGGCTTGTTACATTTTGATAACAACTTAATTGAGTGTATGTTTGAAGTTGTAAGCTATCAAATGTCTTATAATTTAAGACGACTATTTGCAACATTATTAGTTTATTGTAATCCTGGTAATCCAAAAGATTCTTTGGAAAAAATATGAAGACTCTATGTCAGAAGATTATAAAGCAATTTCAAATGTTGGAACGATATCCAGCAGTTAGTTTCAAATCAAGTCAATGAAATTCTACTTTCAATGGGACATAACATAAATGAATTCAAAGTTATATTTGGAAATATTACCTCTTCTAGAACAACTAATTAGGCTAAATAAGTATATTTCAAAAGAAATATAATAGTGAGTGAAGAAGATATACTTCTAGAAAGCAAATTAAATGCTAAACGAAAAAGGGCATATAACATAATTCTTGAAAGAGTATATTCTATTAAACAAGGAGCTTTTTTCATTGATGGTCCTGGTGGAACTAGAAAAATATTTCTTTATCGAGTTTTGTTGGCGGTTGTAAGAACGAAAGGATTTATAGTTTTGGCAACTGCAAGTTCTGGTGTGACAACTTCAATTCTTCCGGGGGGATGAACAACTCATTCAGGTTTCAAAAATTTTGTTGACATCGATGAGAATTTCACTTGCAATATGTCACGAATTCTCTAGTAGGAGAACCACTACTACAACCCAAACCAAGCAACTAACCAAAAACTATGGCATTTAAATCAAACACTAAGGAAATAAAAATAGAGTTTCCATAAACTCTAACAAAAGTTCTAACAATAATAACTAACAATGCGGAAGAATAACCTAGAACCTGAAAGTTAAACTACCAAGACATCAAAAGTTCAACAAGTTTAAATAAGAAGGGATACAACCCATACTAATGAACTAACTAAAACAAATGTCTAAGTCCGGGAATGGTGGACATAGACGAAAGAGAATTCCATGGCAGCTCGGAAGAATTGGCTCACCCTTGAATTTGAAGTGATGATCACTAATCTTCTAAGCGAGGTCTGTCAATAACCGCTTAAAGACTCCCTGTACTCAACAAAAATAAGAGCAAGTGTAGAATCAGTACACAACTATAGTGTACTAGTAGAATCACGCGGCTATACCACTAGTGCAACATAAACAAGTCAAACAACACTATAATCACATGCACATATATCAACATATACAATATTATCAACGTTTACGAACAACGAACATCTTCACATTTTATGTCAAATCATTGGTCCTCTCATGGAACCCAAACCCAAACAGTTAGCATTCCGAAATATGGCAACCGATCCCATAGTTATGCCGGAATATGGCAACCGACCCCATAGTTATGCCGAAATAGGGCAAACGATCCCATAGTTATGCCGAAACGTGGAAACCGAACTCATTCACATACCACAATCACAATCACAAGTATATCATCAAGATCATACATTTAAGTCATGATTTCATGGCATTCATCAATTCTCTATCTCATTTACAACAAGTGTGATCGACATTGCAACATTCATACATATACAAGTATCATAATGAAGCAAGAACAAACATACATCACACAATTATAGAATCACAACCATCACCTACCTCGAAACAAGCTTGAAACCCTAAGAAACTTGATCCTTCCCTTTTGGGATTCGTTTCGCCTGTTCTTGGTCTACAAATAATCAATATAATACGGGAATCAATAAACAATCATTAATTACCCAGATTACTAACAATTCTATGAACCCTAGATCAAACCCATGATCTCAATTATCCAAATTAGGGTTGTTTCCACCATTGAATCTATAACAAAATCCTCCCCCATCAATATTCACCCATTCTATTACGTTATACGGATCGAAAAACGGATTCGGGGAGTGAAAAACTTATCTTTAGACTCAAGAATGGTGAAAAATGAGTAGGAGTCGCCTGGGGTTCGTTTCTTAGCTCTAAAAGTTGAAAAGTGCATAATGAGGTCGTTTAGGGGTTTATTAATGACTTTACTTCGCGTCGAGCCCGCCACAGTGGCCCCGCTAGAGCGGCAAAACCCAGTGCCAAGGCAGCATTCTCGAGATAGAGAGCTAATTCAAGAATTCTAAAATTCTCATTTCACAACACACCTCTAACCAACGACGCTCAGAAAATACTCTTTACGTCAAGATCGATTTCGAGAATTCTACTCGCCCAAATTCAATTATGTAAAGTCGTATGGATTCCTTAACGATTTATCTAACCACTAATGCACTCAAAATCATAAATATTTCACCCGATTGTTACCAGATTTCCCTACACCTCAATGACTCCAATTTCGTCCAAATCTGGACAAGGTTGGGAAAATCCAAATACTACGAAAAAGTTTTTCGGCCCCAATTTTTGCCTTCTTAGATTTTCTATAACGACAGGAACATGTCGTAACAATATATACCAATTTACCCATCACTCCTCCCCGAGTGACAAAAATTAGGAAAAATAGGCTAAGGAAGGAATGAAGTAGTACCTGAATCGACGAACAATTGGAGATACTTGTCTCGTATGTCTCTCTCGATTTCCCAAGTAGCTTCCTCAACTAGACGATGTTTCCATTGAACTTTCACGGACTTAATCTCCTTGGTCCTCAACTTGCGCACATCACGATCAAGAATTGCAATCGGTTCCACCTCATATTAGAGGTCCTTATCTAACATAATTGAGTCCCACTTAATGATATAATCCCCATCACCATGATACCTCTTCAATATGGATACATGAAATACCGGATGAACACTGATAAATTAGGAGGTAAATCCATTTTATACGCTACCAGTCCCACACATTCAATAATCTCAAATGGACCAATGTATCTAGGACTTAGCTTACCCTTCTTACCAAATCTCATCACCCCGTTCATGGGTGATACCTTAAGAAGAACATTTTCATCAGATTGAAACGCCATGCCTCTTACCTTATGATCCGCATACTTCTTTTCTCTACTCTGGGCTGCTAGAAGCTTAACTTGAATACTCTTAACCTTATCTTGAGCATCCTTCACTAAATCAACCCCCAATGGTTTCACATCTCCAGTCTCAAACCATCATATGGGTGATCTACATCCGCTCCCATATATTGCCTCAAATGGTGCCATATCAATACTGGAGTGATAACTATTATTATAAGAGAACTCACACAAAGGTATGAATTTATCCCAATGCCCTCTAAAATCAAGCATACATGTCTTCTAACAGTTGAATAGTCCTCTCTGATTGTGTGCCCAATTCATCATGCAATTTCCTCCAAAACTTGGATGTGAATTGGGTACCACGGTCTGAGATGATAGAGAGGGGCACCCCATCGAACCTCATTATCTCTTTCACATAAACTTTAGCCAACTGCTCAGCATTATAATCTATTTTTACCGGAATAAAATGGGCTGACTTGGTCAATCTATCAACCATTACCCAAATAGAATCAAACTTCCCCAAAGTCTTGGGAAGATCAACCACAAAATCCATGGCTATTATTTCCCACTTCCATTCCGGAATTGGCATTCTTTGAAGTAAACATACAGGCCTATGATGTTCATATTTCACTTGTTGACAATTTTGACACTTCGCTACAAACTCCGTTATGTCTTTCTTCATGCCCGGCCACCAATAAATTCGCTTCAGATCTCTATACATCTTAGTCACACCCGGATGGATAGAATATCGTGAACCATGAGACTCTGCCAACAATTTCTCAATCAACTAATCTACTCTAGGAACACATATTCTCCCCTTGAAATTTAGCACACAAATCCGCATCAAAAGTGGTCTCTTGTGCCTTACCAATCCCAGTATTCTTTCTAAGTTCCTCCAAATTCTCATATTCAAATTGTTTAGCCTAGATCTCCTCAATGAATGTGGCCCTCACCTCAATAATAGCTAGCACCCCACCTCTTTCTGAGATGCCCAATTACATGAACTTAGACTCTAACGACTGAATTTCTTTAGCCAAAGGTCGTTTGGCTACACTTAAGCAAGCTAAACTACCCATACTTACTATTTTTCTACTCAAAATGTCTACCACTATATTGGCCTTGCCCGGATGATATTGAATGGTCACATCATAATCTTCCAGTAACTCCATCCACATTCGCTGTCTCAAATTCAGATTCTTTTGAGTGAAAACATGTTGCAAACTACGATGATCAGTAAACACTTCACACTTAACACCATAGAGGTAATGCCGCCATATCTTAAGAGCAAACACTACCGCTGCCAACTCTAAATCATGTGTGGGATAATTCCTCTCATGCACCTTCAATTGACGCGAGGAATAAGCTATAACATTTGTATCCTGCATCAACACAACACTCAACCCAGAATGAGAAGCATCGCAATAAACAATAAAATCTTTACCTTCAAACGGTAATACTAGAATAGGTGCGGTGGTCAAAAGCGTCTTGAGTTTATGAAAGCTCTCCTCACATTTTTCAATCCATTCAAATGGTATCTCCTTCTTGGTCAAATTAGTCAAGTGTGTGGCGATAGAAGCAAAGTTCTTCACAAATCGACGACAATAGCTAGCGAGCCCAACAAAACTCTTAACTTTCATCACAAAACTTGGTCAGACCCAATTCTTAACCGCCTCAATCTTTTGAGGATCTACCATTACCCCTTCGTTTGAACCTACATGCCCCAAAAATGCAATCGATTTCAACCAAAATTCACACTTAGAGAATTTAGCATATAACTTTTGCTTCCCAAGAACACCCAAAACACTACGAAGATGGTTGGCATGCTCTTCCTCACTTTTTGAATAGACCAAAATATCATCAATAAAGACTATGACGAAAGAATCAAGAAATGTCTTGAACACCCCATTCATTAAACTCACAAAAGATGCAGGTGCATTAGTCAAACCAAAAGACATAACCAAAAACTCATAGTGCCTATAGCGAGTTCTAAATGACGTCTTGGGCATATCCTCAAGCCTAATTTTCAATTGATGGTAACCGGATCTTAGATCAATCTTAGAGAAAAGCGATGCACCTTGCAATTGGTCAAAAAGATCATCTATTCGAGGCAAAGGGTACTTGTTTCGAATAGTGACCCTATTCAATTGCCAGTAATCTATACACATTCTCATACTACCATTTTTTTTCTTAACAAACAAAACTGGGGCTCCCCATGGAGAAGCACTAGGACAAATAAATCCTTTATCAAGAAGTTCTTGAATTTAAGCCTTAAGCTCTCTTAATTATGTCGGAGCCATGCGATATGGAGGGGTAGAAATGGGGCGCGTATCATGTTCTAAATCAATGCAAAAATCTATATCTCTATCCGGAGGCATACCAGGCAAGTCATTAGGAAGGCATAATACATATATTGACCCTTAAACTTGGCTTCAAATTTTAACTTTGACCTTTAACTTTGTAAGTGCACAAATAGGCACTTTAACTATCCAAAACTTAAACAAAAAAACACTCGGATCCTACCTGGCAAAATGCGTGAAATACACTCAAATTAGGCGCGTCAGATGTAAAAATTCAGGGGGTCAACAGTAAAAAAAGCATTGAAAGGACAATTAAACCCTTTTTATATTTTTTTCAACAATTTTCCCCTCTTTTTTGCATTATTTGTTGTTTACTGCAAAATGCAAGTGACATTTAATAAAAATTTTTGTTATTACGAAAAAAAATTATAATGAAGTTTTTTTTTGGCAAGAAGGAAAAAGGAACACGTGTAGTACTAAATTTTTTTTTTGAGATTCAATCAATTTTTTTTGTCTTTGAAATATTTCTAGCTGTTAATTACTGTAATTTATAGTACTTTCTAAGAAATTTTCAAATAATATATATTATTTCATTTGTCCGAATTTATGCGTCACCGGTAAAATTTGAAGAGTCAATCAGATCTTTTATATATTTTTATATCTTTTAAATATTTAAGTAATTAATTATCGTGATTTATAATATTTTATACAATTATTTAGTATGGTAAAAGAAATTTAAAAGAAACACGCATCCTTCAATAGTAAAATATGGGTCCCCCTTTTTTTTTACAGGTTGACCTCCTGCCTGTATAGTCTTTTTTTGTCCAGAAGGAAAAAGGAACACGTGTCGACCCCAAGGTCCTCTCTATTCCCGCTTATTATATTATATACTAGTGATGAAGAGCCCGTGCTAATAATTAATTTAAAAGTTAATTTTTAATTGACGTTAAATAAATAGTTTTAAATTTTAAATTTGAATAAATTATATATATTTATATGGTAGTAAATGTTCATGTTAACTCTAAAATGAATACATCACTATTAATAAAGCTTGAAGTTTAAAGAAAAATCCTTAAATGACCAAAATAACCCTTAAACTCAATTTTAATCACAAAAAGCATACATGTCCACGGTGTGGTGGCTGATTCATCAACTAATTTTTTGTATGTTTTTTCAAAAATATTTTAGTTGCTAATTTGTTATAATTTATAAAAATCATTAACGTCATTTTCGAATAACTTATAGTATTGTTAACTTTCAATAATATATATTGTTCCATCTATTCAAATTCATGTGTCACCAATAGAATTTCAAGAGTCAACAAAAAATTTTCTAAAAAAAATATATTTTAATTATGATTTATAGTACTTTTAAATATAACGTATAGTGTGTTTGTAGGCTCTTATTAGATTGAAAAAATATTTTAAATTAGTAATTATTGTAATTAATAGTGTATATTACGTAATTTTCAAATTTGTAATAAATTTTTTTAAATATTAAGTCTAATAATTTATAGTATCTTAAATGTAATCTTTGAATACATATAAATTAAAAAAAGAAATAAGACAAATAAATTATAAATTGAATAATTGACATTTTCAAATATTAATTTACCACAAAATGAAAGTGAAGGAAGAAGTTGTGAGGCAAAAATAAAGAGAAATTATTTGAAAAGGTGTCAAATAGACAGGAAAACGGGCCCATATGCATTGAATAGTTGACAACCATTGAATGGGTCACTAATACACGTGGCAGCGTGTGCATTTCACGCTTTTGGCTCCAAAAATCGCGTGTTTATTTATTTAAAGGTAGGATAGTTAAAGTGCCTATTTGTGCATTATGAAAGTTGGAGGTCAAAGTTAAAATTTGAAGCCAAGTTTAGGGGCCAATATATGTATTATGCCCATTAGGAAACACTTCACTAATAGCTTGCTTAGGATTGTACACCCCTTCCCACTCTAATTTTTCCCTTCTCGGAATTTCTAGAGTTACAGACTTAATATTACAATTAAGCACAACATAATAGAGGGACAACCAAGTCATGCCTAAGATTATGTCAAAGTCAATCATATCCAAAATCACTAAATCAGCCCAAGTTTGAAATCACATAAACAAAATAGGACAAGCACGATAGACATGGGTAACTATGACTGACTCTCCAACTGGGGTAGAAACACGAAAGGGACATCAAGAATATCACAAATCATATCAAAATTTGAGGCAAATCTCACGGATACATATGAATAACTAGAACCCGGATCAAACAACATACTAGCCATCCGGTCACAGACAATAATAGTACTTGTGATCACTGCATCAGATGCCTTCGCATCATTCTTACCCGAAAAAGCATAACACTGAGCCTTATCATCTTGACAAACCATTTCCCTGCCTGGTTGCGCATTAACCCTACCTCTGTTACCATTACCATTTTCTCTACCTTCACGGCCTCGTTGATTACCTCCTCGCCCACCTTGTGGACATCTTCTACAAACCTGCTGCGCGGAATCTAACACACGTGGGTGGGGACAATATCTCCTCATATGCGCAGGTTCTCCACAGTTGTAACAAGTACGATCAAAAGATGGTATGTCGCCCGTCGAAGGCGCGACTCCCTGGCTATCCTGAAAATTATGAGATGGAGTTTCTGAGTAACTACCTGTAGAGGCGGGCATAACGGACTGAGTTGGCTTGGCTGCAAGCATTGGTCTTTCGGACCCCTTGGAATAAGAACCTTGAAAATTACCCGAGTTCTTGGCCCTTTTTTGCCCATGCCTTAGCTTGACCATCTCGCCTCACCCCCTACACTTTCTTAACATAGTTTGTCACCTCATTAAAGTTTCTCCCTGCAGAAGTCATATGAATAGATAATACTTGCAACTTAGAATTTAATCCCCTAATAAATAACCGAATTCTCTCTTCCTCAGTAGTCACCAATTGAGTAGCACATCTAGACAAAGCATGGGACTTGGCCTCGTAAGTAGCCACAGTCATACCACCTTGCTCCAAAGCCATGAACTCATCCTTCTTGCGATCCCTCAAAGTCCTAGGCACATACTTCTCTAGAAACAGAACATGAAATTGGGTCCAAGTAAGTAGAGGTAAAGTAGAAGATTTGTATTCCATATAAGCTCTCCACCACTGCTTAGCCTCACCTTGAAGTTGAAAAGACACAAACTCAACCACATGCTGATGAACAATACCCAGTTTATGAAACCTTTCATACAAATCCAGAATGAACTCATAAGCATCCTCATTCTCAGAACCAAGAAACACATGAGGCTTTAGCTTTAGAAACTTAGTCAACATTTCATGCTCATTACCAGTCATGACAAAGCCCAACAAAGGACGGAAGAAAGCATCATTACCTCAAGTCCCACCCACCTTAGGCGTAGTGCTAGCAATAGGAGGATTAGTATGAGCTTGAGTTGCTTGAGCAGAAGGAAGCACTCCAGGACCAACCAATTAAGAACGACATGATCTGTTGAGCTAACATTGGATCCAAAGGAGGAACACTTGTAGTCTCAGTCTGCATCTTTCCCTTTTGTCCCAAATCCTCAACATCAACATTAACATTCTTCTCTATCTCTTCATGATGCGCAGGAGAGTTCTCATTCATAGGAGCATTCTCAACAGGAGCTTCATTTCCAGCAGGTTCTACTCTTCCACGGCCTCTACCCCTAGCTCTTCCTCTACCTATGCCTAGACCCAACCTCTCATTGCAAATTCCTCAATCGGAGCATTGACGGGAACTACGGGCCTGACACCATTGAATCTAGTGTTAACCATCTGCGGACAGAAGAGTGAAGGAGGTTAGATACCAATTTGAATCGACAGATACCAATTGGAATCAAGTCATAGAACGAAAGGAGACAAGAGAAAGCAGAGATATTTCCTAAAGTCCTATAGCCTCTCGAAGAAAAGTAAAGGCGTCCCCGTACCGCTCCTAGAGACTCTATTAGACTCGTTTCGGTACATCGAGATTAATGAACCTAGGCTCTGATACCAATTTTGTCACGACCCAGACCGTCGTAATTGGCACCCACACTAACTCTCTGGTGGGAGAACCACTACTACAACCCAAACTAAGCAACTAACCAAAAACTAAGGCATTTAAATCAAATACTAAGGAAATAAAAATAGAGTTCCCATAAACTCTAACAAAAGTTCTAACAATAATAACTAATAATGCGGAAGAATAACCTAGAACTTGAAAGTCAATGTACCAAAACATCTAAAGTTCAACAAGTTTAAACAAGAAAGGATGCAACCCATACTAATGAACTAACTAAAGCAAATGTCTAAGTCTAAGAATGGTGGACATAGATGAAAGATAATTTTATGGTAGCCCAAAAAAATTGGCTCACCTTTGAATTCGAAATGACGATCACTGATCTTCTAAACGAGGTCTGTCAATAGCCGCTTGAAAATGCCCTGTACTCAAAGAAAAATAAGAGCAAATGTAGAATCAGTACAACTACAGTGTACTGGTAGGATCACGCGGATATCCCACTAGTGCAATAAAAACAAGTCAAACAACACTATAATCACATGCATATATCTCAACATATACAATATTATCAAAATTTACGAACAATAATCAACTTCACATTTTATGCCAAATCATTGTTCCTCTCATGGAACCCAAACCCAAATAGCTAGCATGTCGGAACTTGGCAACCAATCCTATATTTATGCCGGAACGTGGCAACCGATATCATAGTTATGCCGGAACATGGCAACTGATCCCATATTTAGTTATGCCGGAACGTGAAAACTGATCCCATTCACACACCGCAATCAGAATCACAAGTATATCATCAAGATCATGCATTTAAGTCATGATTTCATTGCATTTATCAAATCTCTATCTCATTTACAACAAGTGTGATTGACATTGCAACATTCATACATATACAAGTATCATAATCAAGCAAGAACAAGCATACATCACACAATCATAGAATCACAACCATCACCTACCTCGAAACAAGCTTGAAACCCTAAGAAACTAGATCTTTCCCTTTTTGGATTCGTTCCGCTTGTTCTTGGTCTACAAACAATCAATATAATACGGGAATCAATAAACAATCATTAATTACCCGGATTACTAACAATTCTATGAACCCATGATCCCAATTATCCAAATTAGGGTTGTTTACACCATAGAATCTATAACAAAACTCTCTCCCATCAATATTCACCCATTCTATTACGTTATACGGATAAAAAAATGGATCCATGGAGTGAAAAGCTTACCTTTAGCCTCAAGAATGGTGAAAAACAAGTAGGAGTCCCTAGGGCTCATTCCTTAGCTCTAAAAGTCGAAAAGTGCATAATGAGGTCGTTTAGGGGTTTATTAACGACTTTAATTTGCGTTGAGCCCGCCACAGCGGCCCCGCCAGATCAGCAAAACCCAGTGCCAAGGAAGTATTCTCGAGATAGAGAGCTAATTCAAGAATTCCAAAATCCCCATTTCACAACTCACCTCTAACCAACGACGCTCAGAAAATACCATTTACGCTAAGATCAATTTCGAGAGTTCTACTCGCCCGAATTCAATTTCGTAAAGTTGTATGGATTCCTTAACGAGTTATCTAACCACTCATGTACTCAAAATCATAAAGACTTCACCCCGATTATTACCAGATTTCCCTACACCTCAATGAATTTGATTTCGTCCAAATCTAGACAAGGTTGGGAAAATCCAAATACAACGAAAAAGTTTTTTGTCCCCAAATTTTCCCCCATTGGATTTTCTATAACGACGGGAACATGTTGTTACACAATATTAGTAAACAAAGTTTGTTAGCGACTCTAATTCGAGATTCAAAGTTAATTGTTTGGAATGAGGTCTCAATGGAAAAAAAGCACGATTGAAGCTCTTGATACACTTTTAAATGATCTTATGAGTACAAAAACACTCTTTGGTGGAAAAATAGTAATTTTGTAGGTGACTTTAGACAAACACTTCCTGTATTCGTAGTGGAAAAAAAGAAGACTTTGTCAATCAAAGTTTATTATACTCTCATACTTGGAACTATCTCGAAAAACTGTGCTTATCTGAAAACCTTGGTGCAAAAAGAATTAGCATTTTGTGAATATTTAGTGAGAATTGGATATGGACAAGTAAAAACTACCAACTGCAACAAAATTGAAATTCCTAATGATTTTATCTTTCCTTTTACAAATGAAATAGAATCTTTTGTTTAATGTTACTTATCCTGATTTGTGTACATTCTATTCTAATCCATCTTTTGTAACTTCCCATGTTATTTTGACAATAAAAATGGTTTTATTGATGAAATAAATGGCATGCTTATACATCGATTTTCCAATTATGGTAAAGTGTATACAACTATTGATGAAACTATAGAACCAAATGATCAATGCCAATTTGAAGATTTTTTTCATACCTTACATCCTACAAGCTTACCACCTTATAGATTAACTTTGAAAAAAATTGTCCAGTTAATTATTAAGAAACTTAAATCCTACCAAAGGTTTAAGCAATGGTACATGATTAATATATCATGATTTTAAGACACATGTCATCACTGCTACTATTTTCAGTGGTGATTTTAAAAATAAACATGTTTTTATTCCAAAGATACCATTACTATCACAAGATGAGAAGCTACCCGTTCCCTTCAAAAGAACAAAATTTTCAATAAGGTTATGTTTTGCTATGACTATAAACAAAGTTCAAGGTCAAACATTAGATTTTGTTGGAATATATTTGCATGAACCAGTTTTTTCACATGAACAACTTTATGTTGCTTTATCTCGAGCAAAATGTTCAGAGAATGTAAAAATATTAATACACATGCCTACCGCATAGGACACAAATGATCATTCTACATATAATTTTGTTTATGACGAAATCATTCGAAAAGCATTATCATGATACTTTTAAAAGTAAGAAACGTAAAAGGTAAGCACCCTCCTACAGCACGTTGTGAAATTTCAGATTTTTACTTCATCTATTTTTGAAGCTAACTAAGAGTTAGATCGCGGTCATATCAGTTCAAGATTTTAAGTTTTAAATTTCACCAATCAATTTAGATTGTGTCTGGCCAATTAGTTAAATTTCAATTGTTTAATTTTGACTAACCTAAATGCTAACATTGCAGGAACATTGAAAATTTTCCTTTGGTTGCTTAACTTTTTCTATCAAGGCTAATTGTTTATATAGTTCTAACTGAAGGAAATGACAAAGATGACCTACCTCTTAAGGCTTCAAACCTTTTTATTAGAGATGATACAAGTGGAAATAAATGATGATGAGGTAAACAAAATTTTCAGTCACAATGCTCTACCAACTAAGGCTTTTAGCTTTGTTGAGTGTACTTTCAGTGAGCTCTTCTTGCTTATCTTCTCTCTTTATTTATTATTTAACTTCTCACATTAGCGTACTTATTTATGTTTACTCACATTGATGTGTAGTGCTCTACCCAAGTCTTTGTCATATCACCTTCATTTATTCTCTATATTTCATATGGGCCATGTCTTGGTCACGCTCCTCCTCCTCTATCTTTTGATGCTCTACCAACAAGTCAAATGTGAACCCAAGGTCCCTAATCTCTGTATCTCTTGTGTGCCATGCTCTATTATTATTCAAGACCTCATCAAGAATAGTTGTGACTTTTGGAAAAGGCGTGTTCATGAAAGATCCTCCATAAATTTCATTAACCACAAGCTTAGTCACAAAGTTCAGTGATCTATAGAATACCTGCCTCAAATGTTTTTTTGTACGGTAGTGGTTTGGGAACCTCTTAAGCTTCAGGCTAAACCTCCCCCATATGTCATGTAGTGCTTTACCTGGTAACTTCTTGTGAGCACCTATCTCGTCTTTCAACTGTAATTTTTTTAATTCTGGGTAAAATCTATCCAAGAAGGCTTCTCTCAATTTCACCCAGTTAGTAATCGAATCATTAGGGAGTTCCTTTAGCCAATTTGTTGCCTCTCTAGTCAGGGACGGTGGAAATAACCTCAACCGCATAGTTGTGTGGATAACTCCTAAAACTTTAATTGACTTACAAGTTCCTACGAAGTTTATTGGATGTTGATTCGCGTCCTCACTGGTTATTCCTCTAAATAACCCTTTCAGGTTCAATAACTAAATCATTGTGCTGGTGATGGCGAATTTCACTCCTGGAAGAAATGGTGGGAGCACTATAGCTCCAGTTGCTCCAGCCCCATCCATGTTTGAATCATCGTCAGCGACAGCTACATGCACATGTTGTTGACCTCTTCTCCTTAGGGTTAATAGTTGTTGTTGAGGTACCAACATTTACTCTTCTTTATCCTCAACTGCTACTTGTTCGAGTCATTTAAATTGATGTTGGCACCCCTTACTTGGCCCTTAGCATCCTGTCTCATTCTTTATCTATGTGCCTCAAGTTCTTGCGTGGTAACCATTATTCTAATAGATCGTGCAAGCTCAAGATCGAAAGGAATTAAAGGTACTCCTGTACTTCTGGTGTTTGGCATACACTAACTAAGTCACCTGTAGAAGACACAGATAAGAAACAAGAAGTAAAATTAGGAAATACCCCTACAAACTGAAATAATTGCTAGTAGAATATTTCTAAACTAAATTCCCCGAAAGCAGTGCCAAATTTGATACGTCCAAACTTACACTTCAATTAAGAAATATAAATGGTCAAAGTCAATTACAAAACTCAACAAGAGTTGAGGTCGATCCCACAAGGAATTACAGAAGAAACAAGTCTACTAGTTCTTATGTTCAGTTGCGGTTGATATTCCCAGAAATAAAACTAAAAGTGTAAAGTAAATTGGGTTTTGATTTAATGTTCAAGTGACTAATATTAACTAGCATTAAGTTGTAACAGTAACCTGCGATAGTTCCAGAGTTTGATTATCAATTAGAATAGACCAAGATTGTGTTTCTTATGACGTTCGGACAACTAGGGGTGGGCATTCGGTATTCGATTCGGGTTTCTCAAATTGTTGGTTTGATAATTCTATAATTGGTAGGTAAAAAGAGATACCAAATTTATAAATTTCGGTTTGATAATTCGGGAAACGGTAAATTAAACTTTGATTTGGTACGGTATTTTGTAATACCGTATTGAAATTATAGACAATTGTATTACAAAGTTAATACTATTTTTTCAATAATTTCTATTTTTATGTGAACGCACGATATAATATAAGATCAACAAATAAGAAGACATTAACAAAAACAAATTGATACAACTAAAAGATATGTATTTGGATTATTCATGCTTATTCTTTATCTTTCTCTTTGGACTTGTACTAATGAGTAATGGATATGTTGATATATGACCTTCATTAAGTAAATAATTTCGTATTCGGAAAATACCGAATACCAAATGGTATTAATGTCTCATACCAAACCCAAACCCAAATACCATACCAAATACCAAATAACCAAAAATTTGAGTCCGATTCAGTAATTTGGTTTTCAGTATTTTATGCCCAGCCCTATGGACTACAACTTAGATTTTGCACAAATAACAGTCTTTTGCTACAATGCACGCATTATCTAGAAAGATAAATACACCTAAATGTGTTTAGCCCTATTAGGTGATTATCACTCATCTCCTCTCGGTCTTAAAGTGTTTCAGTTTTAAAGCTTGCTTACTCGTTTCGAAAACTATTCTCTCTCGAGCTCAAATCTTTAAAAAGAGTTATTCAATTGTGGAGTTCATTCATTTCACGATTTTCCTATTCATATCCTTCTCTCTCGACCAAGTATTGAATACAGGTAGGTTCTAACGTGTGCTCGCTAGAAAGCAATCAATATGAAAATAGAAATGAAGCGTGCAAAACATCAAAGATAGACATTCGTGGTTGATTTTAACGTTTTGTCCTAGTCATGGTTTCCACAACCCTAGTTCTGGTGTTTAGTTGCTCATGTTCTCAACATAACAATAGTAAAACATTGATGAAAGTTTAGAAGTAATAAACTTACAATAATGAAAACCAATAAGTCTTGATTAAGAACGTGAATTCAAGATCAAACATTGATCAATTATCCAAAAGATAAATCAAAATAAGAAAGCTATCATTTATGTGATAAAAAACTTGTCTCAAGATATCGATGATCCTCAAAATAAAACCCTAAGAAACTAATTATACTCTTAAAGATGAGTCCTAAACGAAGTAGGACAATATTCCTGTCGACAACCTTCACGGATAGGCAAACGGCTCGTGAATCTTTTCACAGTCCATTTAACCCTTCCGTGATCCAACACTTAGACAAATTTCTTCAACTTCTCCCTCAGATTCCCACGAGCCTCAATACAGGCCGTTAAAGTCTTCACGGTTCGTTTGCAGTCCTATTCACTTTTCCTTCAGGTTTTGACTCCAACTTGCTTTTTAGCTTGAAGCTTAATGGGATCCTACCCTTATCGTAGAGGTTGTACGGATCGTATAGGGTCTCGTTGAGTTTCACTTGGCATTTTCTTCTACTAGGAAAACTTCACAGACATGTTCACGGGTCGTCAATAGGTGCACGGCTCGTTTAGCCTTCCGTCCTCAGCAACTTTACTCCAATTTTAAGCTTTATCTTCCAACTTCTTTTAATATATCTTTTCTTGCATATTAGACAAAAGAAACATCATATCTACAAAAACATGCTTTGTTTCTTGCAATAATCCTTTGTTTTGGGCGTCGAATATGTTATAAGTTCACGGCACATCAACTAACCTCTGAACATACCTAGCTAATGGTATCTCTTCCACACTAATAGTGGCACGACTCCCCATACTAGAAGTCTTCCTACTCAAAGCATCGGCCACCACATTAGCCTTTTCTGGATGATATAAGATGGTGATGTCGTAGTCCTTTGGTATCTCAAGCCATCTGCACTGCCTCAAGTTCAGATCACTCTGACTAAAGATGTACTAAAGACTCTAATAATCCGTGAATACCTCACAATGAAACCCATACAGATAATGTCACCATAGCTTAAGCACAAACACCACGACTGCCAACTCCAAATCATGAGTAGGATAGTTCCTATTATGGGTCTTCAACTATCTAGAGGCATAGGTGATCATTTTATCCTTCTGCATAAGAACACCACCTAATCTAACTCCAGGAGCATTATAATAAACTATGAAGTCTACACCCTCCTCGGGTAAATTCAAAATAGGATCTGAAGTCAACAAGGTCTTGAGCTTTTGAAAGCTCTCCCTATACTCATCAGACCACTGGAAACTCACACTTTGCCGATTCAATCTGGTCAAAGGAGATGCAATATTGGAGTAGCTCTACATAAATCATTTGTAATAGCCAACAAGTCCCATAAAACTCCGGATCTCAGTAACTAACGTAGGCTTAGTCCAACCTCTAACTTCCTCGATCTTGGTTGGATCCACCCGAATATCTTTCTTGGACACCACGTGTCCTAAAAATGCAACTGAATCAAGCCAAAACTCACACTTTGAGAACTTGGCATATAGTTTATCTTCCCTCAATCGCTTGAGTACAATCATCAAATGTCGTTCATGATCCTCCTCCGTCTTGGAGTACACCAACATGTCGTCAAGGAACACTATCACAAAGGAATTCAGATACGGTCGGAACACCCCGTTCATCAACTCCATGAACACTGCATGGGCGTTAGTCAAAGCGAAAGACATCACAAGAAACTCATAGTGCCTACAACGAGTCGTGAAAGTTTTCTTAGGGATATTCGATGCCCTAATCTTTAGATGATGATGATCGGACCTCAAATCAATGTTAGAAAACACAGATGCACCCTAAAGTTGATCAAACAAGCCATTAATACGAGGAAGATGATACTTGTTGTTCACAGTCAACTTGTTCAACTATCGATAATCAATACACATCTTCATGGTTCCGTCCTTCTTCCTCACATAAGAATTTTTCCTTATCATACCTCTCTTTCCTACAATAATTAATAGGGTCTTTATAATTACAAAGGACACTAAATCTTTATCAAGAAGTCAAAGAAAGCTCATAGATTATCATAAATATATGTAAAAGCTATCAATCATTTATACACTCAGGTATTATTCTACAAGATCTAAAGATGAAGATGAAGATTCAAAATCAAGCTCCAAGCCCTTAGATGCAAAAACAAGTCAAGTTTAAGTCCATCAAATTCAAGATCAATATCCAAATCAAAGGCCTTCGAATTTTTTCAAAAAGAAGAATATGGAGAATCATAGAGATTATAACTCTTGTTATTTATTTTTGACGATATATTTGAAATAGTTTCTCTATCCTATAAGGATAGGGATATGAATTTTGTACATCTCACACCCTTCTTACACCCAGTTATAAAAATAAATTGGGTTTATTGTTATTATTGATTATTTTCTACACATGTGAACAAACAATGATATAGTTATAAGGGAAGAGTTTCCACCCAAATCTCAAGTTGCTAGCCATTTTTTCAATTGGTACTACATACTGGAGTAAGTCCCAGCACGACCCAATACAAGTTACTTTATTTTTATTTCAATTTATGGCACACACATGAAATTTGGAAAGTCATCTAGATTTTTATGTGAATTTTAAATATTTTACGTGTTAATTCGTATAATTTATAATATTTTTACGTAAGTTTTAAATAATATATCTTACTTCCCTCTATCCCAATTTATGTGGCAGAGATAGAATTTCAACAGCTAACCAAATTTTTATTTGCGTTTCAAATATTTGAAGTTTTTTATTATTGTGATTTATAATACTTTTTGTGTCGTTTTCGAATAATATATGTTACTTTCTCTGTTATAATGTGTATGGCACCGATAAAATTTTAAGAGTCAACCAAAAAAAATTATATATCTTTTAAATTATTAATTATCGTGATTTAAAGTATCTTTTACATAACTTTAAATATATAAAAATATTTTTAAAAATTAAAATAAAAAAGTCAGAAAATTTTATAAATATCCTCTGCTAAAAAACAAAGCAAGCACATCAAGGAAGAAACGCCTTTTAGCCCTTTTTATATAGTTGTAATGTAATAATGTAATATGCCTGTTTCCACTTGATCCACTTTATTACCTGGAGATAATATTATAAAAACTGTTGTCTATTCTTTTGACTATATGGTGCTAATAATAGTAAAGAAATATATATATTTTAACCTAAAAAGTTTTTGATAAGAAGATCTATTGTTATCCTATCCACAAGGATATTTCAATTTTACAGCAGTACCACAGATGCCAAGTTCATTTTAAGTGGCATATCAGCAACTCATAATTGCCTACTTTTAAATGAAAAAAGTTAAAGAGTTACCCATTACAACTAACTCTTGAGGAGACATTAAGGGCCGTTTGGCCATGCGATATGAAATCGTGATATGAAATTATAATATGATATCATAATATGAAATAATGAGATAAAATTAAAGTTTTGTTTGGACATGCAACATGAAATTTTTGCGTTGTATATTTTCTCATAAACATAAGAATCTCATAAGTTGTAAAACTAAAATAGCCCTAATTGTTTCTTCAATCCTACCAAATTAATAAAAAATTATAAAATCGCATAATAAATTATTACAAAGTTATTTGTTCTCCACTTAAGTAAATGTTCATCTAACTTTAATTGACCAAACTTTAATTCAGTAAAAAAAATTGAACATAAATTATAGTGTACTAGTCTTTAATATAATTTTCCCACATAGTACGGACAATTTCCTCACGTTTAACTTGCATTTCTCAATCATATGACCGAGAAGACGAACCAACATAGTCACTTTGAGCCATTTATTGCTCAATATCATCCACAACTATATTTTCATGCTCATAGACCATAAATATTTTATCACTCCTTTGGTATTCTCGCAAATAATTATGTAACACTGCACAAACTATGACAATTTTCACTTGTGTGACAATATCATAATGATTCATACCTTGTTTCACTTGTGTGCAATTACACATTTTCAATGCATTAATTTGGTGCTAAAAATCAAACATATTGAAAGTGGTGATTATCAAACATACATCACCAATTTTGTCTTTTTTCATATTAAATTTCTTTAAACATATTCATAAGTAGTCGAAAGAGACGTTTTTTTTTATTATGAAAAATCAAAAAAGTATTACTCCCTCCGTTCTTATTTATATACACCAAATCAATTTCTACTTTATCATTTATATTCACCAAATTTTTAACGTAATAATAAATTTATGTTGGTGAGAATAATAAATTTTAAAAAGTAATGATGTGATTATAAATTTTATTTACATATGAAATAAATAGTTAGTAGATATAAATGTGGGGTTATTTTATTAAAATATAAATTTGTGGGTCAATTTTTGTATTTAAAAATATCAAATCATGATATGGAATTTCCATATCATGATTTTTGGAGAATATGAAATTCCATCTCATGATTTGAAATCATGAGATGAAAACAGCATGAAATTGCATGTCTAAACATTAATTTCATCTCACGATTTCATATCATGATATGATATCAAATGGCCAAACACCTGAATAATGTGTGTTTAGTAGGTGCAATTTTCATATGTATTTATTAAAAATATTTTTTTTCCTATACTTTTTAGGTGCAAACAGATTAACTAGTATTCACCGCCAGTGGAATGGTTATTTTACACCATCAGGATTCTTAAGGCTTATAATAGATAAAATTCTTAATTATTTTATCTTTTAATATTTAAAAATTAATATAACCAATAAAATAGTACTAAAAGGTACTTCCTCCGTTTAACAATAGTTGTCCACTATTAATTTGGCATACTCTTTAACAAACAATAAATAATAGTAGTATTATTACAATATTATATTTTGACTGTATTAAATTTAATATTTTGAAAAATGTGTTAGATGATAAATAATGTTTAATAGTAAGATAAAATAGACGCAAAAGGTAAATTATCTCTTAATTTTCTAAATTAAACAAGTAATTTTAATATAGTGAACAACTATTGTTGGACGGAGGGAGTAATTTGTACTCTAATTATTTTCTACCAAAAATAGCAAGGATTCAGTGCTCATGTTTATGTAATTTAACCTCCGTACTCCTTACTGTGCATCCAAATGAAAACATGTGTAGCTACAACATTTGAATGGCCTGATTTCGGCTTCATTTGTTTCATTAAGATTAAGACCTCTAAATCTGAATACACATCTGAATATTAAGATTTTTGCAATAAGAGCTAGGTGTCTAGATCTGAATACACATCTAAATATTAAGATGTGGTCTCCAAATCTGAACACTAAATGATTATTATTTGTTTTCAATATCTGAATGTGCATATGAAATCAAACATTATATTAATAAAATGTTATAAAAATTCATTTCAACAAAAAAATATTACTTTTTTATTAAAAAAATATCATAATCATCAAGCATAACATTAAAAAAATCACGAATAAAAAATACATTTTATAGGCACAATATAATATCAAAAAGTTCAATAAGTATGATAAATACTAGTCAAAAAATAATAAATAAGGTATCACATTATTAGCGCCTAACATATATTTTGGCTAATTAGAAAAACTAAAGAATTCTTGTCTTTTTTCCAATAACCTTAATCTAATTCTCTAACTTGTGAACCTCTAATATCATTGATCATGCTTTTTTGTAGCAGACACTTTCACAAAATATACTAACAAATGTACTGTACAATGGCTCTTCCATCCAAGTTCATCTAATTTTTCCATATATTCTTCAAATGTATGTGCACTATTTTTTTAATCAATAACTTCAGAGCAGTAATCATCTTCTCATCAATGTCCAATTCAGACGAATAAGTTTTTTTTCTTCCCCAAAACTTTTTTTTTTCCAGCTGAAACTGAAGATTGAGATGTAGAGTTATAAGGAGCTCCATTATTTTTGTCACCAACTAGTTCAACAACAATAATATATCAAGGAGTCTCAATAAAATTATTGGCCTAAGATAAAATTCTAATAAGAGACCTCAAATATGTATACATAGTTATTATTTTTAATTATGAATAGTATTTTTTCACTCAGAAACCTTGATGAACATCAATACACTAAAAATATTATTGCAACAAGTGTTCTTGGCAAACATCAATACACCCTAAGAAAATTATTACTATATAAAAAATACTTGTAATTAAAGATTATGAAAACTTACCAGTTCAAGAGGAAAAATTTGGTGTTTGATTGAGAAAAGAGATGAAGAAAGTTTGTAGTTGAGAGAGCAAAAGTCACGCAAAAATCGAGATAGGCGATACAATATTATTTTAGAACTTATTAAATAAGTCTGAATGGTGTTAAGGTTCTCCTACAGATCTGATCCGTTCAGACCTTTTCAGGTCCATTAAGAGGCTTTTTGAAAAAAAGAAACAAATAAACTTAACGGGCTGAATCTGAATCATTCGACCTAAAAACCAAACGCACTTAATGGGCTGAATCTGAATGATTAAGATTCAGACCTCCATTAAGTGCAAATAAATGAGGCATTTTTCCCTTCCAAATAAAGAAGAATATATAGAATCCAACACTAGGGGTGTACAAAACCGAATCGAAAATCGAACCAAACCACAAATCGAGTCAAACCGAAAAAAAAATCCGACTAGTGATTTGGTTTGACTTGGTTTGGTATTGGAAAAAAAATCCGACTATATTTGGGTTGGTTTGGTTTTAACTAAAAAAAACCATCCCGAGACCAAACCAACCCGACATTATATATGTAATTTTAAAATTTTATTTTATACATAAAAATATTTACTTTGATATAATTTTAAAATATTTCTCATACTATTTCATAGTTTTTATCTTTTAATATATTATTTCAAGTTTAAAACTTAGAATTCGGAATGGTCCAATAAAGATTATAGTTCATAGATGTTGATAATTATAATAAAACTTAAATCAAAATCAAATTAATACTAATGCAAAAAGGAAATCAATTCAACACTAAGAATGACAATAATATTGAATATTTGCTCTTTAGTTTTACATTGGTTTAGACAATTAAAATACATAATCTAATTTTAATTTTCCTTAAATATTTAGTAATGTAACTAACACTTATTAAACTTATTTTAGCATGATTTAGTACTTTTAAATTATGATCATTTTCATTATGACTTTGCAATATTTATTTTATAAGATGATTTCATTATTATTTTTTATTGAATATTTTATTGTCATCAGTACTCATCTCATATTTTGTGTTATTTTCTTAAGAAACACCTTAGATAATTGTATTTTTGTTGGACTAAAGAAATATTTGGAACACAAGTTAATTATATGTTTGTATGCAAACTTTATCGAAAAAATCCGAGGTTTATTAGTTTGGTTTGATTTATAAATTTAAAATTTTTATACAAATGATTTGGTTTGATATTTGAAAAACCCGAACCAACTCGGTGATGTACACCCCTATCCAACACCATAGAAGCAAAGAGTTTTATTTTTTAAAAGTCATTTTCCTTTGTTTTTAGTAATTAATTAGTGTTAAGAAAATAAAAAGAAAAAGAAAAAAATCACTGATTGTGTAAAATAGTCATGCACTGACCGTGAATATTAGTTAATCTCAAAATTAAAAGCGAGATGGGACACCGAAAAATTTAAAAAAAAAATACTTTATATATAATTTATAGACAATAAAAATTAAGTAAAATAAAAATATAAAATATAAAATCACATCAACTTATTAGTATAGTAATTTATTTATTTACTTATTCACTCCTTTAAATGTTGACCCCTTTTACAAACAATTTTTTATATGCCACTGTAATCTCGAACGATGATGGCCACGTGGAATAAATCAATCTTGGTCCCATTTCTTGTCAATTATTATTATTAAATAATTATTATGGAAATCAGTCATATTCGTAACCTAACTAAGTCAACATAATAAGTGATAAATCTTGGCTGAAAATGCTGTTTTACACTCAGCTCCATTCTCTACTTAGCTCAAATAAAATAAATCTAATATAAAAAGATTGAAATAACACTTGAGCTAGATTTGAACCCAGGTCTCACAAGTGAATCCTCCCGCTTATACCAGCAACATAATGACACTCATATGTTTTACATGGTGCATTGTTAATTATATCTTAATTTCTGTCAGTTTCTTAAAATAAATATATATATATACACATACATACATACATACATATACATACATATATAAAAAATTTTGAAGTTAACGGGTGCACGTGCACCCATGTAGAAGGATGGGTCTGCCTCTCCTGATGATAGATGAAGCAATTCTGCAGCTAAAACAAACTAATGCAAGAGGGTATTTCTGAAAAGATATTATTTTCTCTTCTGCATGAAGAAAAAGACACAAGAAAATTTTCTCTTTATGGACGGTTACAAATTAAATACAAGAAAATTAGACTTTTTACGTGTAAAAATAAACCTCTTAACCACAGAAATGAAAATATCTGGTAAAAAAGATATACAACTAAAAAATAGTGCTTACGTAATTAATGGACCAAAAATTCAAATCTCTCGTGGAAACAAAAAAGACTTTTGAAAATTGTGATAAAAAACAAACCTATATATATATATATAAAAGAATTAGTAAAAATAAATATCGTAGCACCTAAAACAACAATGGAGCTCATGGGGTCAGTGGTTAAAGCTCCACTAAAATCTTACCTAAACCAGGTAGACAAGAGTACAAAAATGTTGCTCATAGATAATGATATATGATTTCTCTATGAATATTACAACTACTTTCGCAAAATATCTCATATATACGTTACAGTTTAAAGTAACATGATGCATGTAGCTTTCAAATTCTGAATTTGTCTTTACTTGTGATTTAAAATAAATAATGTGTTGGGTTTTAGCAAGGTGTGAATGGGAAATAAGAAGAGAAAATAGAAATGTGGGGAACCAATTTTGGAGGAAAAATGAAAAGTCATTTCTCTCATATTGGTAGAAGAAAGGAAAATTGTTGTCCTTATATAAGGAAACACTTCCTTTAGTTCTTAAAGGGTTAAGAAGAAGGAGCCCCCTTGCGCCGTCGTCGTCGCTTCGGCTCCAGCAGACGAGAAGTTATTTATGGCGAACTCTGTTGCTGCCAAGGTTGAAGGAATTGGCAAGGTCCACTTGAAGATGACATCAGCAAGGTGGTGACTTTGAATAGGGTCTTGTATGTTTCAGAATTGCGAAAGAACTTAGTTTCTATACCAATTCTTACCAAGAATGGATTCAAATGTGTATTTGTTTCTGATAAAGTTGTAGTAAGTAAGAATGAGATGTATGTAGGAAAAGGTTACCTCACTGTGGGCCTCTTCAAACTCAATGTAATTGCAGTTGATATGAATAAAGATTATGTTTCTTCTTACTTGCTTGAGTCTAAATGTTTATGGCATGAACGTTTGGGACACATTAATAACAAAACCTTGCGAAAACTAATTAACTTAAATGTTTTGCCTAAATTTGAGTGCAATAAATCAAAATGTCAAGTTTGCGTTGAATCTAAGTATACCAAGCATCCTTAAAGTCTATTGAAAAGAATTCATATCCCTTAGAACTTATTCACACTGACATTTGTGACATAAAGTCAACACCAACGCGTGGTGGGAAAAAGTATTTCATAACTTTTATTGACGATTGCACTAGATACTGTTATGTCTATTTGTTAAATGGCAAGGATGAAGCAATAAATGCATTTAGGCAATATAAAAATGAAGTTGAAAATCAGTTGGATAAAAAGATCAAAATGATTAGAAGTGATAGAGGTGGAGAATATGAATCTCCATTTGCAGAAATATGTTTGGAAAATGGAATTATCCATCAAACTACTGCTCCTTACTCTCCTCAATCTAATGGAATTGCGAAAAGGAAAAACTAAACTTTAAAGGAAATGATGAATGCCTTGCTTATAAGTTTAGGTTTACCACAAAACTTGTGGGGGAAGCTATCCTTACAGCAAGTCGAATACTTAATAGAGTGCCTCATAGCAAGACACATGTTATTCCATATGAGAAATGGAAAGGTAAAAAACCCAACTTGAAATATTTCAAAGTGTGGGGGTGTCTAGCAAAAGTCCAGGTTCCTATACCTAAGAGGGTGAAAATAGGACCTAAGACTGTGGATTGTGTATTTATTGGATATGCCACAAATAGTAAGGCATGTCGATTTTTGGTTCATAAGTTTGAACATCCGGATATTCATAACAATACGGTAATGGAATCAGATAATGCTGAATTATTTAAACATATCTATCCGTATAAAACTAGACTTGAGTCATCTAGTGGGGGGTCTAAACGACCTCGAGAAGAACCAAAAGAGAATGAACCTAATGAAGAGAGTCCAAGGCGCAATAAACGTCAAAGGACAACTACTTCATTTGGATCTGATTTTGTAACATTCCTTCTTGAAAGTGAGCCTCAAACATTCAAGGAAGCTATGATGTCTAGTGACTCAACCTCTTGGAAGGAGGCTGTCAATAGTGAGATTGAATCAATCTTAAGCAATCATACCTGGGAGTTGGTTGATCTTCCTCTAAGGAACAAACCCTTGGGTTCCAAATGGATCTTCAAAAGGAAGATGAAATATGATGGAACTATTGACAAATATAAAGCAAGACTTGTTGTCAAAGGCATTAGACAGAAAGAACGTCTTGATTATTTTGACACATACTCGCCAGTGACTAGAATTACATCAATTCGGATGTTAATTGCCCTAGCTGCAGTACACGGTCTTGAAATCCATCAAATGGATGTGAAAACCGCCTTCTTAAATGGAGAACTGGAGGAAGAGATTTACAGGGAACAGCCTGAGGGCTTCATAGTTCCCGGTAAAGAAAAGAAAGTATGCAAACTTGTTAAGTCACTTTATGGACTAAAACAAGCACTGAAACAATGGCATGCAAAGTTTGATCAAACCATGTTGTCAAATAAATTTAAGATCAATGAATGTGATAAATGTGTCTACACTAAAGACACTCCGAATCAGGAGGTCATTGTATGCCTATATGTAGATGACATGTTGATAATGAGCAAGGACATTGCCAATGTAAAAGCTACTAAGCGTATGCTCGCTAGAAAGTTTGATATGAAAAATCTAGGAGTTGCCGATTTAATATTGGGAATTAAGATTCACAAAACTCCTTAACGGTCTAGCATTGTCTCAATCTCATTATATTCAAAAGGTACTTGAAAAGTTCAAGTATTTGAATTTCAAAAGGGCAAAAACCCCAATTGATGTGAACCTTAATCTTGCTAAGAATAAAGATGAAAGTCAGTCTCAATTGGATTATGCCAGAGTATTGGGAAGTTTGATGTATGTCATGAATTGTACACGACCAGACATAGCATGCGCTATAAGTAAACTAAGTCGATACACAAGTAATCTCAATCAAAATCATTAGATGGCAATGAAGAGAGTTTTGGGATACTTAGATGACACTCAAAACTATGCTTTGCATTACAACAAATATCCAGTAATTCTTAAAGGATATAGTGATGCAAATTGGATTACTGGATCAACTAAAACGAAATCAACGAGTGGATATGTTTTCACTATTGGTGGAGGAGCAATATCTTAGAAATCATCCAAACAAACATATATAGCTCGCTCTGCAATGGAGTCTGAATTCATCGTCTTAGACAAGGCAGGTGAAGAAGCTGAATGGCTCCGAAATTTCTTAGAAGATATTCCGTTTTGGCCCAAACCAATGGTCCCTATATGCATACACTGTGATAGTCTAGCTGCAATAGAAAGGGCTGGTAGTGCTATGTATAATGGGAAGTCTCGTCACATACGACGAAGACATAACTCTGTTAGACAATTACTCTCTAGTGAAATTATCACAATTGACTATGTAAAGTCAAAGGATAATGTGTCGGATCCACTTACAAAAGGCCTAACTAGAGAGGGAGTTGAGAGATCATCGGCGGGAATGGGACTATGGCCGAGAACAAGTCATCGTGGCGGTAACTCTACCTAGAAGACTAGAGATCCCAAGATCTAGGTTCAAGGAGATCAAACAAAGTCATAGATGACGGTTCAACATTGTCAAAATTTATTTTATGGTCCATTCTCATGATGAGACAATGTTCAGTAACCAGGATAAAGGCATAAGGACTTTTTAATGGTTTCTAAGTTTGATACAGGGTATATCAAATAGTATATCTACGGAATAACACAGTTAGAAACCACTTATGTAAGTGTGAAGTGTAAGCTGCTTCAAGGAGAATCCGGTAAGGCCAATTCTCTAAGCACTTATTAACCAAGACTTGTTCATGGCTGAAATGAACAAAACAATGAGAATCAAAAATAGCTCAAGGGTTGATTGTGTGACTTATGTTGTATAGGTATACACCAAAGTTCGATGGTTTAAAGATATCAAATCTACCAATTGACCGAGTATATCCGATATATGTTCACTACCGAAAGTTTAAAGGGAAACCTACTTATCCAGATGTGATTAACCCTTACTTACGAGACACACAAGTTTTTCATGCATATGTTTTAACAATAGTCATTCCCCATTCATGTGGGGGATTGTTGGGTTTTAGCAAGGTGCGAATGGGAAATAAGAAGAGAAAATGGAAATGTGGGGGAACCAATTTTGGAGGGAAAATGAAAAGTCATTGCAAATTGCAAATGAAAAGTCATTTATCCCATATTGATAGAAGAAAGGAAAATTGTTGTCCTTATATAAGGAAACACTTCCTTTAGTTCTTAAAGAGTTAAGAAGAAGGTGCCCCCTCGCGTCGTCGTCGTCGTCGTCGTCTCTCGCTCAGCTTCGGCAAATGATTTGATTGATAATATTTTTGGACAAAATTTATTTAATCAATCTCATTAATTGATTTCCTTTCTCTTATAAATTAATTCATGATGTTAGTTAATTAACAAAATTAATTTCGCATAACAGGATTTATTTGAAATTCGCATGCAACGGTAACATCGTTTTGAAGGGACATGTTCCTTTCAAAAAGACGTTATTTTTCCCAGAAGACACAACATTCTGGAACGACATGTCTGAACAGAAGCGTTCACACCATTGTCGAACAGACGCGTTCCTTGCTGCAAGTGGCTATAAATAGAGACTCTTTTTCCGGTTTCAACACTGAAATTCTTTTTCCTCTCAGCATACATTTTCTTACATAAACAAAATTGTCGATCGACTGAGTTTGTGTGTGTTCTCGTTACTGTTCTTGCATTTGCTAAAATTATTGAAGTTTGAGGTACCGCTAGTTCTCTAATAGGTTAATCCGTTTTATCTTGGAAGGAATTAATCTGCAATCTCGGGTACTTGAGGGGATTAAATTTCTTAAGGAAACACAGTGAGTTCTGTGGACTCGGATTATTATTTCTGTCTGTTTCATCTATTTTCTGTTTCTGTTTTGCTAACCTTAATACAGGAGATAACATAATGAAAATTCTATATCTACAAATTATTTCAATATCGTAAAATAATGTTTAGAATATAATTATAACTAAATATTAAAAAAAATTATTACTTTTGAGATTTAATAACAAAAAAGTAATGGCAAATAAATTGAGACGAATCGGTGGAGGCACGCAGATCATGCCATTCATAGTATGTCAACAATTTTACTACCAAAAAGAGTTCCGCGACAAATTTACATGTTACTGATATAGTGGAGATTTTCATTTGTTGATTTTGAACCCCACCAACACAAAATAAAGTATCGATCACTAAAAATTAAAAATTAGTTACAAACTTTATTGCTAATTAGTTGCTACATTAAAATACTCGTAGCTAACATAATTTTGTAACTATTTGTTATTAATCTACCGCTAAATAGGATTAATATTTAACAAATTTTATTGTTTAGCTACAAAATTAATTTGTCGCTAATTCTTGTTTTTTAGCTGTGAATAAAGAAGAGAAATTATTGAGAATATAATTAGCTAATAAAAGTGTGCTCTCACTAACAGCTTAAGCTTTTAGATGAGATGGTTACACACTTAAGAATGGTATCAGAATTCAGAGCAGTCAGAGGTTTTAAGATTGAGTCTCATCGCCACTCATTGCAAAAATAATTTTCACCTACTTGGCCCATGAAAACGAATCAGCACAAAACTTTTACAGGCGAAAAAGAAGGAAGATAGTTTTGGCGTGAATCATGCCGTATGTGTTATCTGCATGTATATAAAAGCATAGAAGATATCGAGTCCTTAGGCAATATGCAATGGGAAAAAAAATCCTTTCTAATTTCATCTTTTCGCATTGAGAAATATGCATCTTTGAGACATATTGTAACTTATAAAATATTTGAAGACACGTTCCAATATTGGTGCAAAATTGTTTGTGATATACAGCACATTTTGGGGGTGAATATGGATGATTTAGTAGGCAATGCAGCAGTAGACTACAAAGGTTTGCTAGCTATAAGGTCTAAAACTGGGGGTTGGCTCTCCAATGCTCTCACTGTAGGTATGCAATCATTTGAAAGTATAAAGACTTCAGAAATACTGACTCCTTATGTTTCAATTTGCATGTCTTACTAATTTCCTCTCTCTTTTTTAGTTCGTTTTAAAAAAGGAATGTTTCTTTTCTTTTTTTACTACTTTTTAATTTCAACTTTCCACGTTTCACATGTATGACTATAAGATTAAATGAAATTTTGGTATATTCAACATGTCTTTAGTTTAAGATGATAGGATTCAGAAGTACTTTTAACTTTCTTAAACTTTGTGTAAATCAGACAATCAATTTGAGACAGTGGGAGCACTATATTTATAATTTGATTGAAATTAAATTGCAAACTTAATTTCCAGGAATTGAAGTGAGTGAAAGGCTATCAACAATGGGCATAGCAGTAAACCTTGTGACTTACTTAATTGGAACGATGCATCTCCCAAGTGCTACTTCAGCCAAGATTGTCTCTGATTTCATGGGCACCTCATTCCTCTTATGTTTGCTTGGTGGCGTTATAGCTGACTCTTTTTTGGGCAGATACAGGACCATTGCAATTTTTGCTATAGTACAAACCCTCGTAAGTCCATACATGATGCATGTCTTTTTTTATATGATTGAAAATCTTTAAAATGTTGGTTCTATTTTGTTGGTGGGTGGAAAATATTTATATATATATATATATATATATATATATACGCTACATCTTTACATAAGTGAGGTAGAATTTCTTATTCTTGGAAATAGGAAAAAAATCAAAAATACAATTTTCTTGTGTAAAATCTTTTTTCCCGAAACTTTTTTCATACTATAAACACATGGATAGTCAAATGGGCAGAAGTTGGGTTAAATTTGAGCGTGTCAAATGAGTTGAGTTAAGAACCGATCAAAACTTGCTTAGGCTGAAAATGGTTGGACCGAAATGGTTAAAACCTGTTGTAATTTAACACGTTCAATTCTTACTAAATTTTAAATTCTTTGATTATCTTCTTGTAATTTGTTTGAGTACCAAAAAAACAAATTTATGACTATATATACAATAACAATAACATACCAAGTGTAATCTCACAAAGTTGGGTCTGTGGAAGGTAGAGTATACGCAGATTTTACTACTACCTTAGAGGTAGAAAGATTATTTTTCATAGACCCTCAACCCAAAAAAAAAATAGTTTAAAGCATTGTAGATAAAGAAATACTTTTTCATAAGCCAAACTTTTGTCATATCATATCTAATCACCTCTCCTCAAAACTTTTTCGATCTACCTCTATTTCTCTTAAAACCATCCATAGTCCAACCTCTTACATCTCCGCATTGAGGGAATCGTACCCTCCTTTGGATACGTCTGAACCATCTCAACCTCATTTTTCATATGTTGTCTTCTATCCATCCCAGATATCTTCATTCTTAATAATAATGCTCTCTTAATATGCCCACATATCCATCTTAGTATCTTCATCTCCACAACTTTCATTTTTTAAATGTGTGAGTTCTTGATCGGCCAACACTACGCTCAGTATAACATACCGGTCTAATTATCGCTATGAACTTCCCTTTATGTTTGATAGCACCTTCTTATCACACAAGATTTCGGATGTGAGCCTCTATTTCATCCACCCTACAACTACACGATGTATGACATCATCGTCAATTTCTCATTTCCTTGGAATAATAGACCCTAGATACTTGATACCTCCTATTTTTTGAATGACTTGTGTATCAAGCCTCACTTCCACACCAACTTCAGGTGTTACATTATTGAATTTACGCTCCAACTATACTATTGTGGTTCTACTCAACTTAAACGTTCTACTCAACCTAAACCCTTTACACTTCAAAATTTTCCTCCAACTTCCTGCTTAGCAATAAATCTACCTCGAGTCTCATCAATTAGAACTATATATAAAACTTGCAAATAACATATACCATGGCACCTCTCCTTTGATATGCCGCATCGATTCATTCATCACCAAAATAATGCAAGTAAAAGCAGGCTAAGATCTGATCAATGATGCAACTTCATTACAACTGAGAAATACTCCAAGTCTTCTCCCACTATTCATAACTAAATTTTGGCTCCATCATACATATCCTGGATTGCCCTAATGTATGTCATATGTACGTCTTTTTAAGAAATATTTAGACAAAATTTATGAGTTGAGTTAATCTAGTCAAAATAGACTTAGGGTCTGTTTGACTTAACTTAAAAAAAGTAGATTCTTAAAAAGTCAAACTTTAGTAGCTTTAAAGTTAAAAAATGAAAAGTAGTGGGGTACTTACTTTTAACATTTTTAAGTTGTTTTTGAAATATTCAAACACTCTTGAGGGCTGAAAACTACTTAGAAGTTGTTTTAACCAACCTTCTAGTGAAATCAAACATCCTCTTAATAAATTAAAGGGAAAAGCGAATGATATACCTCTAAACTTTGCGATTAATAGCTGATATACTTCTCATTACAAAAGTGGCTCACATTTGCGTTTAAGATGGACCAAAAAGGTATATTTGGACCATTTGTATAACAATAGAGATATATATGAGCCACTTTTGGAATTAGGGGTATATCAACTTTATATCGCAAAGTTGAGGAGTATATCATGCCCTTTTTCCCTAAAATAAATGGATCATTAACCCACCAACACCTAAACAAGTTAGACGAATCTTATGGGATGACTTTTCTACCCCTTAAACACCTATATACTACTCTTTTTGTCCCATTATATGTGATACACTTATTTTTTAGTCTATCTCAAAATTAATGTCACACTTTTATATTTAGAAATAATGTAACTTTAAAATCCTTCTTTTATGCTTAATAAGATGATTGACAATTACATAAATATGTATAACTTAATTATTTTGGACGACATATTTCAAAAGTCTTTTTTTTTTCTTTTTAAGCTTTGTATCTTGTCAAATAGTGTCACATGAATTAGAATGTAGGAAATATCTCACATAATTTTTAATTTTCCACACTGAGTCAATATTTTTTTTTAATTATTTGTACATTGCATCAATATCTCACATAGCATTTAATTCATTGTAAACAGGGGACTGGCATGTTATCTATATCAACAAGGCTTCCACAGCTTCAACCAACTCCATGTAATGTCCATTATTCACTCAAAAGTACCAATTGTGAACAAGCAACTACATCTCAAATGTCTGTTCTATACATATCTTTATATCTGATGGCATTAGGGACAGGTGGCTTAAAATCAAGTGTTTCAGGATTTTGCACTGACCAATTTGATGAAACTGATGAAAAAGAAAAGGCTCAATTGACACTATTTTTCAATTGGTTCTTTTTCTTCATAACTATTGGGACTTTGTTGGCTGTTACTGTCCTTGTTTATATACAAGATGAAGTTGGTAGAAGTTGGGGTTATGGGATATGTTCTTTCTCTATATTGGTTGCTGTTATAATGTTTTTGTCAGGGACTAAAAGGTATAGATACAAGAAAACCATGAAAAGTCCTATTGCTCAAATTATTCAGGTCCTAATTGTTGCAATTAGGAAAAGAAGACTTCAACTTCCTAAGAATGATTGTTTTCTTTATGAAGATAATTCAGACTCTACAAGAATTTCCCACACTGATCAATTTCGGTGCGTATTCTCTTTTACACGTCTCTTATATACACTTTATTTATGAGTCTTGTCCACCCATACCAAAATTAATAATGGAGAAACTTTTTTGAAATTTTATATACATAAAAAGAATTGATTTTAAGAGCAAAATAGAAAAAATTTAATTATTTCTATTTTGGTTTTGTAAATACTCCATTCATTTCAATTTTCAATTTGTTTTTTTACTTTCCTTTTTGTTAAAAAAAATAATGTCTTTCCTTTTACGCTTTTACAACTTTTTAATTTAAATTTTTTACGTAAAATGTTTAAAATCACAAAATTATATTTTTCTTAAAAATATATAATTTAATGTATTCTACATATCTTTAATTTAAGACAAAATTCAAAAGTCTTTGTTATTTTTTTAAATTATGTGTCAACTCAAAACTATATAAACAAATTTAAAAGGATGAAGTAATAAATAATTATATTTGAACTCAGAATTTTGTTTGCTCTAGTATCATATCGAAGAGTATGAACACCTTATCTACAAATTTAAATAGTTAGGGAGAACAAACTTTTAGACACGACCCAACCATTTGGAGTATCTAATGTACAAATTTAAGGAACTAATATATATAACTTTTCCTATATTCGATGTTTTTTTTTTATTTTAAAATTATAACTTATTTAAATATTGTATCTTAATTTATAGAATATTGGACAAGGCTGCAATTCTGACAAAGGAAGATTATGAATGTATTAGTTCCTTGGCTCAAAATCCTTGGAGAATTTCCTCAGTGACAAAAGTGGAGGAAGTAAAAATGATTATTAGATTATTACCAATTTGGACAACAACTATTTTATTCTGGACAGCCTATGCACAACTTGTTACCTTTTCAGTAGAACAAGCATCTACTATGGAGAGATCTATTGGCAACTTTAGAATACCTGCTGCATCTCTCACTGCCTTCTTTGTATCAGCTATATTAATCTCTCTTGCAACATATGATCGTTTAATTGTACCTTTCTTGAAAAAATGGACAACAAAATCAGGTAACATAATGTGTGTGTTTGATATGACAAAAATGTTCAATTTTTAATTTGTTGTTTTGTGACTATTCTTACTATACTCCATCCATTTCAAAAAGAACGACCTAGTTTGACTTGACACGAAGTTTAAGAAACTAAGGAAGACTTTTCAATCTCAACTTAAATTAAAGTTATGTCAAATGTATTAAAATGTCCTTTAATCTTGTGGCTTTAAACATGTCACATGGAAAATTGAAATTAAAGTGTTGCCAGAAAAGGAAAGGGATTATTCTTTTTTAAACGGACTAAAAAAAAAAGTATGTCATTCTTTTTAAAACGGAGGGAGTATCATTGTTTTACATAGACAATATTATTATCAATCTATAGTAAAAACTAATTTCATCAAAATGCAAGAATTTCTTCATGATTTTATGTTTATTTTTTGCAGGTTTCACAAGTTTACAAAAGATAGGAATAGGTCTATTTCTATCTTGTTTGGGTATGGGTGTTGCATCAATAATAGAAGTTAAACGACTATCAATTGCAAAAGCAATTGAAGAGACATCTCACAACTTACCAATAAGTGTCTTTTTGTTGATCCCACAGTTCTTTTTGGTAGGTGCAGGAGTGGGCTTCATGTATACAGGACAATTGGATTTATTCATCACACAATCACCTAAAGGAATGAAAACAATGAGCACTGGCCTCTTCCTTACTACTATGGCACTTGGTTTCTTCTTTAGTAGTCTCTTGATATCCATTGTTAAGAAAGTGACCACCACAAATATTAATAATGGATGGATAGGTGAGAGTATTAACAAGGGTAGACTTGATTGCTTCTATGGCCTTCTAGCCATACTTATCTTTATAGACTTTGGGTTTTATGTTCTTTGTGCTTCATGGTACACATCAAAAATCATATGCTAGTGTGGAGCATAAAAAAACTTTTTTTTCTATATGAAAAATAAATTGTATTGGTGTGATTATTATATCTATGAGATTGAGAATGTCATGTTGTAATCACTTTTAAACTTAAATATGAATGAGGAAGCCTCTTTACTTCTATCTTAAGATATTAATCACATCCTTTATCGCTCTATTAGAAAATATTTGGATAATTTAGGTTGAACATAATTTTAATCAATTTAAATGGGTGAATTCAATAATTTAAACTTTTTCACAAGTAATGTTCTCAAGGATATGGAGGGAAAATATTTCAGCGCAAGGAAGGTTAAAACTCAAGGATTCCCGATCTATGTTTGTTAGGATCCCCCCCCCCCCAGAGCCACAAGCTTGTGTTTTGAGTCCTTCAACAGTTGTTTGGCGTCCAAGTAGACTAGATTTACTTAACTGAGTAGTTAGACCTGTATTTACTCATATAATACTTTGTAGAGTGTTGAGGGATTTATGCATAGGCCTTCGAACACAGAGTCTAAATGGTTGAATGTGTTGTTAGCTGGGGTTTAGGATGATGATGGACTTGAATTAGTTATTGTGGGCATTATGATGGTTGTTGGGTGTGATCCTAGGAAGGAAATTTTGGGTAATCAGATTGTGATAAGGAAATACTCGGGGAGGAATCCTTCGGGTAGGTGATGGTTGTTTGGTTTCCAAGTTATGTAATGTGTGCATGTTAATTGTTGTATAGTATTACTTGTGTAATACATGTGAGGAAAACGAAAAAGCTAATGTGAAATGACATCATGTGGATAATCTCAATGTGGATAATCTCAATGAACCTATTTATTTGCTGGTGATTTCAAGTGTTGTTGTTCATTATTATTATGATTGTGCATGATGTTTGTTATTGATGGTTGGCTCGGGTACTACACATGGCATGTACTAACAATAGTTGGCTCGAGTACCATGTATGTACATTGTACATTAATAGTTTGTGTGTGGTTCCATGAGAGGACCGGTTTTATGGAATGTGTTATATTGATCACATGTTGGATCTTGAGTGGTCAGAATGTTGTGTTTAAATGTTGGGATGGTTCTTATGTAGACTAGAATTACATGTTTAAACATGGTGGACTGGATCTTAGAGGATTCATCAGTCGTTCAGGTTACTGGAAATGTGAGTTAGACTAAGGTATAGGTTCGTGTGTGGTCATGTGGGACATATTTCATGCATTTAGTTAGGTCAAGTTGATGATCATGAGTCTTGTTCTTAGTTGATTTACGTGAACTATGTGTGTCTGTTAAAGTGTTCTAGGATATAACTCATCAAGGTAGAGGCTTGGGAACCTTAGAGTGTCATAACATGTAGGCTTGTAAAGCCTAGGGTGTCATAAAATGGTAGGTTTGAGAAGTCTTAGAGTGGTAAGAGGGTTAAATGGTTAATGGTAGATTTGTCAGCGGAATGAGGTAGGAAGTTAGGGTCAAAGCGTACTAGGTTATGGCCATTATACCTAGAGCATGTGGATAAAGACTTGGGTGGTGTAACCTTTATATGGCATGGTTTCTTCAAATTGTCTACTTTATATTAGGTGATGAATTCGGATCAACCGATGATGCCTACTAGTACGTGTTGTTTGTACTGATACTATTCTTGTTATGCCAATTGGTATAGTCTGGTTGCAGGATTAGTGATGTCTCATAGGTGAAGACAATGGTAATTCTTCGACAGCTTCTACTCCCATTTTCCTTATGGTGGGAGCTTTATCTATTTGCTTTATTTTGTACTCTCTTTGTAGCTCATATACCTATTTACACTAGTTATTTGGGAGAGCCTTTCGGTTAATTGTAAAAGATGATTCGTGTACTTAAGTTTTCATAATTATTCCAACTTATTAAAGAGATTTTTGATGTTTTACTAATTTTTGCATCGTCCGTTTTAAAATTAGGTTGTAAGGGTTCTATTATCTAGGTGCTAGAGTAGGTGCCCACATCGCTTGATGGATTGGGTTGTGACAATTTGGTATCGAAACTCAGGTTACCGGTCTTCTATTACAAGAAAAAATGTAGAATAGAATCCTGAGGATTGGTGTGTTGACATCCACATTTAATCTATAGGGGGCTACGAGGCATTCTAGGAAGTTGTCTCACATCTTCACTCCTTTCATGCAATATGTTACTTGTTGTATGGGTTGAGTGCAATTGGTATCTCGACAAAGTAATTAGATGTCGTTGTCGCGGCCAAAGGGACAACAATAATGAAAGTTGGAATCAGGAAGGTTCTAATTGGTATCTGGCCTTAAGGATCATGTGAATGCATGGATGGTTAGTTAGTGGTCATTCATGATGCGAATAAAATGTAATGAACCTGATTAATTTTGTGATAAAGCTTAATGATTGTGATTATGTGCATTGCATTGCTTGAATAACTGCAATATGTGAAACATAATTGCTTAGATTTCTGTGAGAATGTGGACAAGGAAAAATTGTAACCTGATTAAGTGTGATTATTGAATGATGAATTGCTATGTGTTTAAATGATCGTGTTTTGTGTGTATTCCAGTCCTAAAATTTTGTGATCATATGAGGTAAGTTCTTATGATGTATGTTGGGTTTGATTTTGGGGTTATATTCAAGGTCATGATGTAAAGCATGTATTATACATGACTGGAAACGATATTGATAATTATTTTATTAATAATAGTTCTGTTGCATGAGTTAATATGACTATGTAATGGGGGACATTGCTTAATTTTGAAATTTCTGGACTGAGCTCGTTGGGGTCACCATAGAGGGACTGAGCCGCTACAATGCTCCCACTATAACAACAACCACGATAGCGACGTGCCAGTCACTATAGCGGGCAAAGTGAGATAGAAACCAAAGTCCTGTTTTGCCTTCAATCCCAAGGGTTTAAAATCGCTAGTCCCTATTCTTACCAACCATAGCATGTAATATTAGTTATTAAGTATTTAAAATGAGCACCCCGTGTGCTATAAAAAAACAAGAAAGCAGGAAAAAATGTTTTCATGCCCAAACGGGGCAAAAATCAAATCTAGTTTAACATATCCAAATGGTAGGGGGAGACTTCTATAAATCGTACTCCTCCCTCGTACAAATCAACTTTTGTGATCCTTCTCTAAATCTCAACCACAAATTCATTCTCAAAATCGTAGAAACTTTTATGGATTGTACTGCTCATTCGTAACACTCTGTTTTTTTTTACAATTTTTTTAATCTCAAGTATGACTATAATATATGGCTCATGGATCAAATCACAATCCGTATAATAGCTCATAGATAGTAAATTTTTGCATGCACTATCTGCTTTTCAAAACATAGTCATCAAATCTTATTTTTTCCTACAAAATAACTATAAAACACATCAAATCTACTAAAACTATTCATGAAGTTTCCTCAAAAATATATACACTAAACTTAGGCCAACTCATTTCAGTCCCTCTAAAAAATGGGTTGATTCATCAATGAAAAATTTCAAAATATTTTCAAAAAATATTATTTTTATTTGACATATTATATGAACAAGTAAATATAGAGGGAGGGAGTGCTACTACTATACTTTAAAAAAAAACTTCATGTGTAGATAAAATTAGATTGAGAAAGGAAACGTGGGGATAAAACCAGAAAAAAATAAAAAATATTGGGCAAAAATAAAAATATTGCCCCAATCCTAATCCAACTCAAAAATAATTATTTCATCCTATAAATAGGATATATTAATTAACCTAATTGAACTCCCAATTTTCTAACTTAAGTCCTTTTCTTTAATAGATTATTATTTTTTCTTGAAGAAATTAGTAACAATATTATGTCTCACGATCAAAAAAGTCCTCCTACAATAATACCGCATGGCAGCGGCAAATTGAGCATTCCCAATAAGGGACGTTAGTACGAAAGAATGTACTGAATATGTAAGCCATAATACAACCATATGTAAAATGAGAGCTCAAGTGAAACCAAATACCAATAGATAAAGATTAGAGACCACCACTGCTTATACTTGTGGAATCATGTATGTTACATTTTTTTCTTTACTTTTTTGTGCATTATAATATTTATAAGACATATGATACAAATGACCAGCTGATCAGTGGTAGAAGAGGATGACTCATGCTAGGCATTTTAACCCCTGGGATGTTGTCCTAATTCCACATATTGGGATCGGCCCATGCTAGGCAAGGCTTTCGCCCCTGAGTTGCCACCCTCTATACCAATTGGGATCGGCCCATGCTAGTCTTTCACCCCTGAGCTGCCACCTTTCTATACCAATTGGGATCAACCCATGCTAGGCATTTGCCCCTGGGATACCACCCATAATTATACAGATTGCCTCACTTAGATTCTTTAATATTTGAGATTGTTGTTTTGATGTTCATAACTCTTTTGAGATTGCTCTTTTGATGATGATAACTCTTTTGAGATTGTTGTTTTGGTGGTCATAAGCATTGTTGAGATTTGGAACTATGGACCAGTAGCAGAGGACATATGAATATGGACTTACGATAATAACAATGACATGGGAAGTAAATGTGACATCAACGTAATACTTAGGAGCTTATATGACTCAGTAAGCATTTTGACATCTCAAATTGAAGCACATATCAAGTGAAGACATTTAACATTCAGCCAAGATATTTGAACTCTATTTGATTTCCTATTTTTTTGGCATGAATCCAACACTTGTATTACAAAGTAAGCTTTCTAAGTGCCCTTGGTAGTGGTTGATCCATAGTTGCAGTTCCGACTCCCTAGAGCATTAAAGTGAGTACTCTAATATGAGTTTATTACTAAATGTACGTGCTTACTCTACCAAGTATTAGCATGCACGTAATCTAGATTACACATGGTACATATATTTATATATTGGATATACAATCTGCCCATATTTTGCTGACTTGCTTCAATTGTCTATTCCGTCATATATGTCATCTTTTCACATGTTCATATGTTCCCTTTATTGGTTATTACTCCTATTGTGTTAGACTATAATGATACGTTTTGAGTGCGCCTGAATATTTATAACAAAATTGTTCAAGTGCCCCCCCAATCGATTCTTAATGAAGTTGATGATGATGAAGAAAATTATAATGAATTTTTCAGACGATGACGATGATGATGATGATGGTGATGATGATGAGAATGTGTCTGAATATTTGAAACAAGAACTTATCATGTTCCAACTATGAATATAAGTGATGATATTATTCTTGAGCAACAAGAAACATGTGTTATTTTCTTACTCAAATATAGAGATGAAGATACTATTGACGCACTTTAATGTGGTCATGAGTTTCATATTGAATGCATTAAGAAGTGGTTGATGAGGAAGATATCATGTCTGTAACACCCTCGAAAAATTTTGAGCTAAGACTCGAATCGTTCTTCGTAGTGAGTGAGATTTCACCAAGGGATTTAAAACTTTCCTAAGTGTTCAGGTCACTAGATGTAGCACCTTGAGTTCCAAGAAGAACTAAAGAGAGTTCATTCAAATCATTGCTAAGTTCCTTTAAGTTTTGGGTCAACTTCAAACGAATATAACATTCATTACAGGATGAGTTTGGTGGACTATAAGATATCAAATGAAAGGTCTTTGAATTATCTTTCCAACGCCACCGAGTTTGCTAAATTTTGAGCTCGTATGAAGGAGATATGCCTGTTTGAAGTTGAGCTGTCCAAATAAGGAAAGTTACCCGAAAATAGTAAGGGGTATTTTGATATTTTCCTTACCCAATCAGATTTAATTCGTTTTAGTAAGGTTTTAAGGGTCTAATCCGATTAGGTTCAGTTTTATAATCCTAATTTATGCCTAGGGTTTTAGTTGAGAGTTCAAGAAGAGAAAAGAGGAAAGGATCAAAACGTTCATCGAGGTTCTTGAGTTTTGTTGCGGATTTTCGCCATGGGTTTGATCCCTAAGAGGTATGTAAGCTTCAATAGTGTTGAGTTTTTTCACCCACACGCCAATCATGTTAATTTCAGTGAACTTCGTTCTAGAAAGTTGAAAGTTTGGTGTTCTTGAATTATGTTCTTGAAATTGGCTTTCGTTCTTGAGTTTAGATGAGATTGATGAATTCTTGAGTAAATCGTGTTGATTTTAGATTTGTGTTTGATTATATTCTTGTGTACATGTAGTGGGTATCTGAATCTAAAGAGAAATTGAGAAAAAGAATCGAATTTAGGTGAATTAGGGTTAGAAAGCGAAGAAGAAAAAGTTAGACAGAAAACAGGTACCAGGTCCGCGTCGCGGACCTGTTCCTCAGAAGTGAACTTTTTTCTCTCCGCATCATGGAGAGATCGCGTACCCCACTGTCTCAAATATTATTTTTGACCAAATATTATAATTCATCTCCGCATCACGAACTTGCTCCCCAAGCAGTGTTTTTCAATCGTTTCTCATGATTAACTATCTAAACCTCATTTCATCATTACGATATCCTTCTTATCACAAATCATAACCTTGAATTCATAATTCAAATTCAAGGTAGAGCTAAGAGTTAAGTCTTGAGAGTTCTTTCAAGTATTTTGAGAAAGTCCCTTTGAGTCATTTTGAGGAGTCTTCTACAATTTCAAATAACTTGTTTTAAGACTTGAGCAAGTGAGTATGAGAATGAGGAGAATGTATTCATGAGTCTACTTTATCATCACGAGATCCTTCATATCATGAACCATAACTCTTGAATTCATAATTTACATTCGAGAGTTAAGAGTAGAGTTCAAGAAAGTCTTTGAGTTCAATTGTGAATCCTTTGAGATCAACTATGGATTTGAGCTAAAGTTTGAGGAAGTAAGTATGAGAATGACAAGAGTCATATACATGAGTTCCATATTCTTATGTTGACCCTTGAGTCGAGTCGTTCATGCCCATAAATTTCGCATGAACTCCATAAGTTGAGTATCTTTGAGAGGAGTAGTATCCTCAAGTTCTAAGTCATTGAGTTCCCAACCCTTTTGAGATTTTATTCCTAATCATGGACTATTACATGTTACCCACAAAGTCCTTGAGTTGAGTTGCTCATGCCCATAATTCTGCATGAACCTTATGAGTTGAACATTCTTGAGATGAGTAGTATCATGAAGTCTTTGAGTTGAGTATTCATGCTCATAATTCCTCATGAGCCTTATAAGTCGAGCAATCTGGAGATGAGAAGTATCATGAAGTCCTTGAGTTGAGATTTGTTCATGCTCATAATTCCGCATGAACCCTCTGAGTTGAGTATTCTTGAAACGAGCATTACCATTGAAGTTCTTGAGTTCTGAGTTGTTGAGTCTCAAGTATTAAGTTCTATGTATGGTTATTGAAAACCTTGAATTGAGTCGTTCACGTCCATAATTCGGCATGAACTTTATTCTGAGAAGTCTATCACAAAATTTTCTAAACTTGTTTTTAAAACTTGAGCACTTGAGTTGAGAAAGAGTTAAGTTGGGTTCATTTTCTTTAAAATGATATATCAGAATAAGTATTCCCAAGAGTAAATATTTTCACATTTAAAAGATGAGGAAACTGAGATTTCCAAAAGAGTTTTGAGTAACATCTCTTTTTAGAGAAAGATTTTGAGTAATAATCTCAAACCACAGAAAGAGTTATGTTTTTAAACATATGAGCTGAGTATATTTTGGGAGTAGTATTGAGCACCGATATGGGGGAGAGTTCATACAACTCACAACCCCCATAAACCATGTAGCCAACGTGGATAGAAAGGGTCATACTTTTTAGATGATTCTTTAATGTTTTTTAGCATAGACTAGTGGATCCACTTAGTTGAGAGGTCTTATGCCCTGGCAAAGTATAAGACAGTTCTGGTAGCGTGGGCGAGACGTGTATCATCACATAGCTCATAGTGATGGTTGTCGGTTAGAATCTCCCACAGAGTTATATTATATTTTATTATATACAAATTGAGTTGTTATTGTATTCTTCAATACATTGAGTTGCTATTTACTGTTTTAAAAGCTTTCCATATATTGAATCTTTCATTATTGCTTTATCTTGAGTTAAGTATCCAGAGTTGAGTATGTTCAGTTAAGTATCTTGAGTTGAGTATCATATCTTTGAGTTGAGTTTAGTTTAGTTTAGTGAGTTGAGAAGAGGTAAGTATGTTTCTTTTTTATCAAGTTCAAGCTTATGTTATGATTTAGAATTCCCCTTACATGCTCGTACATTTCATGTACTGAGTCATTTGGCCTACATCGTTTCATGATGCAGATACAGGTACTCAAGAATATCAACAGGCGTTTCGTTGATACCACATGCAGTTCGAGTTAGCTATGGTGAGCCTCCTTGCTTCCGGAGGGTTCCACTTTTACTTTCAGTTATATCAGTTGTTAGGATGTCGTGGGTCTTGTCCCAACTTCCATCTTTGTCAGTTAAAGGCTTCATAGATAGACAATAGAGTTTCTGTTCATTTATTTTATTAAATGTTTTAAAGACTTAAGTTGCCTATTTATGGCAAGTTGAATATATTATTTTTATTCAGAGTTATCTATTCAGTATTGTTCAGATTATCTTAAAGTTGAGTATTTGAATTTAATTCAGTTTTAAGCTTTTGCATGCTTAAGCTAGTCTTCCGCTTGTAGTCAGCCAGGATGAGGGTTCACTTTGGGACCAGCAATGGTTCTTGAGTGCCGGCCACGTCCAGAGTGTAGACTCGGGTCGTGACAGTGTCCCTTTTGTAGAGCTCAACTTTTGCCCACATGAAAAAATTTCATCCCCTTAATTTGGAATGATTTTATTCTATTTTGCTTGTGATTCAAAGAGTAGATCTGTGTTTATTTCGCTATATTTTGAATTTTCTTAGTGAAAATTCTAATTTTAATATGAAACTTGCAAAATTGTGTAAGACTTTTTTTTAATGTTCATCCAAGTGACAATGTCATGATGAAACGATATATATGAATTGTATTACATTCCTTATCAACCTAGAAATAACTTTTGATATTTGGTAATGTTTTAAATTAGTGTTACATATAGTTGAAACAATATTTTTAATTTTCGCATACATGAAATACTATTTCTTATTTAATTCAAAGTTAAATATGTTTATTGAAATAGTACAAAGGAGCAAAATCAAATTTATGAATAGTTGAAGGATAAAAAGTTGTAGTCACTACATTAAAGGTCTCAAATTTAAATCTTAGAAATTGAAAAAGAAAATCTATTAAAAGTGTCTACTTCAGAAATAGGTCCTACAATATAGTTTTCATATTTATTCGAGCACCAACACATAATGTGAAACCAATAAAGAATTTAGCAACAACAATTTGGACAGTGTGAAATTCTAGTATGGGACAGGAAATTAAATAACAGGTGAAGCTCTCCTTATATACAATATGAAGATTGACTTCAAGTCAACTCGCAGCTGGTCTTGACTTTCATTGTCTCAATGAATTATAGGGCAAAATTATATTCATTTTATAATATTCACACTCATTAATCATATTGATAATTTCCATGTAATAATTTTTCATAGAAAAAGAAGATAAGGAGCCTCTTAAGAACACTAAATTTATTTATTTTTTCAAGTGTACTAGCCGGTGGTAGGGCTGGCAAGGGGACGAGGACGGGGACGGGGACGGGGACTGGGGGACGGGACGGGACGGGGGACGGTTCTGGGGGATTTGGCCGGGACCGGGATTGGGGGGACAAAAATAAGTCCCATCCCATCCCACTATATATACGGGATGGGACGGGTTTTGGGGGGACGGGACGGGACGGGGGATTTTTTATTTTTTATATACTTATTTATTTGTATTGAAATTATATATTATTGAATAACATTTTTAGTTTATTTGATTTTTTTTCAATAACATTTTTAGCTAATAAATAATGCTTAAGTTTTGAAATTTCAATTTCAAACTTCAAATTTCAAACTTCAAATTTCAAATTCAACTTTCAAATTTCAAACTTCAATTTTCAATTTTCAATCTTCAAATTTCAAATTTGAGAAGTTCAAATTTGTATTTTAAATATTTTAAAGTAATTTAAACTTGAAATTTTGATTTTTAAATTAAGTATTTTAAAGTTAGTTTAGTATATATGTAAATATGTATGAATATATTAAAATTAAAATGCAAGACAATAGTTATATAAAAAAGACTTAATAAAGCCTTCAAATTTATTCAATAAAATCTAATTGCAACTTAGAACTTAGAAGTTACAATTTACAAATATTAGTGGAGTAACTAATCTACGCAACCACCTTCTAGGATGGGTTCTGTTTCAATAAGTTCTCATATGTAAAACTAATATTTGTTACAAATATTAGATGAGTAACTAATTTACGCAGCCACCTTCTAGAAAGGGTTCTGTTTCAATTAGTTCTCGGATGTAATCTAATATTTGTATTCTCCTTTAAAATTTAATTCTAATTGTCGCATCATATCGACGGTAACATCCTCGGGTGTTGGCAAACTTGCTAGAAACTCTTGTGACTCTAATTCATCATCACTAGATCCAAGTACCGCATTAATCCAAGCTTCTTGTTTGGAACTTAACTTTGGCAAATTATAATTTCTCCTATCGGCGTTGACCCAATCTCTAAATAAAATTGATATTTCCAAACTGTCTTCCGCCAATGAATGTCTATGATCGCCAAGTTGAAACCTTGCCGCACTAAAAGCAGCCTCTGATGCAACTGATGAAGCTTGAATAGCTAGAACATCACGAACTATTTTGCTCAAAATTGGAAATGCAACTCTCCGCCTCCTCCACCATGCTAATAATTCTTCATTGCCATCTCCGTCTTCCACTGTTTCTAAAGATTGATTAAGATATTCTTCAAAATCATCACGGTTAGTAGAATTAAGACCAAGAAAATCTCGCATATAACTTGAAATTCGAGCTTTACTCCGAGGATTAGAAGTTTGACCAACTTCTTGAGTATTTCCTGTAGTTCTATATTTTTCATACAAAATTTTTGCTTCTACTTTTATGCTACACTTACACATTTCACACGTTGGATTTATTTCCGGTAAAATTTCTAAGGTATCATAAAAAGTGTAAACAAGTCCCTGCACACCTTGTAATTTATAGTCAGGATGAAGTAAAGTAGCAGTTAAAAAAATTTGAGGAATAGGAAAAAAATATTTTTAAAATTTTTCAATCATACCTTCAATTGCAACTCTAAATTTTTCAATTTTTTTGTATTTAGAAAATTGAATTGAAATAGCACAAATATTTATGAATACAGATGAAATAGTAGGATAATAAATTCCAGAAAACATGGTTGTAGCATCATAAAAAAGTCTTAAAAATTCTAATAGTTCATTAGTTTCTTCCCAATCTTCTTCACAAATTCTATCTAATAGGTCAGCATTATGAGAATTAAACACCATTTGTATGGGTCCTCATATTCGTAAGCAACTGAAAACATTTCGTAAAAAGAATTCCACCTTTTTTTAATATGTCTTGGAATTTTTCTTGGTGGCAAATCACATAGTACACAACGTTCATTAAATTCCCTAATTCTAGCAACTCTATTAGCATAAAAAATCCAGGCAACAACATATTCAATTTTCATACAACCACATTCAAACAATGAAATACCATCTTTTACAACTAAATTTAATACATGTGCAACACATCTAACATGAAAAGAATTAACATCAATTGGACATAATCTAGTTTTTAACATACTAGCAGCGTTTCCATTATTAGATGCATTATCTAATGCGACAGACATTACTTTATCTATAAGCATGTAATAATCTATAACACTCAAAATATTTGAAGCTAAATATGCACTCGTTTTTTTCTCTACACATTCTTTATAACGTAAGATTCTTTTTTGCAAATTCCAGTTATGATCAATCCAATGTACTGTAACAGTTAAATAATCATGTCCATTAACACTACGACTCATGTCCGAAGTTATAGACACTCTACAATCTAATATGCTAAACATACAACGAAGATATTGACAATGTTTACCTTGATATACAAAAACATCAGATTTAACAGTATTTCTTGAAAAACCTCTATAATTAGGATTATAAGTTTGTTGAATATATTCAATAAAATCGGGATGTGAAGGAAAACTATAAGGTAAACCACAAACAAAAACCATTTTAGCTAAATTTTCATGATCTCTTTATTATATTTACGTTGTGTTAGTGGACCACCGGGGTTAGAAGGATCTAATGTTCCTTGAACCATGTTAGAAGCCCCTACCGATTCATTAACATTAATATCAAAATCATTAACTGGAATTCCTTTTTTTCTATTGGCTAATGATTTAGCTTCTTTATATTGAATCGGTACATAAGATAACAAATGTCTATTTAAGCCCCCTATCCCACCTTGACCTCCACCTTGTTTATGTTTAAAAGGTTGCTTACATTTATTACAAATAGCAATAGAATTTTCCTTATCTAAAGTCATAAATTGCCACACAACAGAAGTTTTAGGGTGTTGATACTTCACCTTCTCCCTTGTAGGAGGTATAAGGGGTGGGCGTCCAGAATTTTGCTCCGTTGAATTTGTAGTTTCATTTGGAACATTTGTCACCGGACTAGTAGGTGTATCTTCTAATTCATCTTATCCCGAACCAACTTCTACTTCTTCACCTGAATTTTCATCAAGATAAGGATTAATATCACCATAAATTTGTTGTAAAAGTTCACGATCGAGTTGAGCATTTGAATCAATATCATAAGAAGTATCATCAACATAAGTAGAATCATTTGTATTAAATCTAACTCTAGAAGTACCACCACATTTACTCTTATTTTTTTCCTTACTACTTTTTTTATTAAAATTAAATAATCTACCAATGCCACTTGGTTCTTTCTCTTTTTCTTTACCGGTATCTTTTTTGTTAGAACTCATATTTAATTATATGTAAAATATAATATAAAAATAATAATAACACAAAAATTAATGACAAAAAATAAAATATAAATATTATGAAACGAATGTACCAAACGTCTGCGTTAATAGCAGACGTTATAACCGATTCTTGAAGCTTATAGTTTGTTGTAACTTGTAATTTGGAACTCCAATATTTGATAGCAAATATGAGAATTATATATATTATGGTATATAATATGAAAACTTAGAATTGAAATATATGTATTATGATATAATATGAGACTTAAATGGAATAAAAGATTGAGACTTGAGAGGATATAAAAAAATAGATGAGAGAATATATGATTTTGTAAGAAATAATAAGGGATAGAGGGGTATTTATAATATTAAAAGTGGGTTAAAGTGTATTTATGATAACTTGAGGGTTTAAAGTAAATTATTAAAAGTAGGGGTGGTAGGGGGTGTTGGGGAAGGGAAAAAACAGTCAATAAATCCGTTGGGGGGGCCCACTAGCCGTTGCCCAATGGATATAATTCAAAAAAAAAAAAAAAGGTAGGGGATCCCGCAAACCGGCTGGTTCATCCGGGCTGGGTCAACCGGGCCCAAAGGGTGAACCGGCCCCTAACCGGTCCCCTATCCGAACCCCTCCCAAACCCCCGAAAATTTACGGGATTGGGTCCGGTGAGCCGGTTCTCGAACCGGTCGTGGCCGGGGCGGGCCGACCCGGTCCTCCTGCCAGCCCTAGCCGGTGGTGATTTGATAACCAACTTTCCTTGAGAACAAGAAGCACAAGAGAATTTCTTTGATTGAAGAACATTTTGGTTTTTCAAAGTATGTCCATGCAAATTTTCAATTACTGCACATCATATTATAGTCGGGATGGCCCAATCGATCATGCCAAATGAAAAAATTATAAGAATCAGTAAATTTTTTATTTACTACAACATGTGATTCAACCGTATCAATATTTGTATGGTACAACCCAGAGAAATTGCAGTCAATTTTTCATGCCAAGGTTTCTTCTCCACATTTATTATAGTAATATAAAGGTATTCCACATTTCCTGCATTCACAGTCTCAACATGATAGCCATATTGGCGAATAAACTTGAAACTTAATAAGTTTCTTTGAGACTTACTACAATACAATGCATTATCCATTACCAATAATGCTCCTCTAGGTAGTAATAAGGCCGCTCTTTCAGAGTCATCAATCAATTGTGTACTATTGGATATTGTATTAACATATGCCCTTTTCATAACCAAGTGAGAGAAATATTTATTTTCTCTTAGTATTGTATGAGTTGTGGCACTGTCCAAAAGACACATATCTCCATTACTCATCTTGGATCCAACTAAAAACTGAAACTTTTTATTCATCTTCATAAAATAAAAATACATAATAAGAAGTATGAAACAAAGTAACAAAAGAAAATTTAAGTACTTCAACTTTAAGTAAGACATTAAAAACACGTAACAACATTATTTATTTTCCAGTTCAATGATCTATCTTCAGCTGCGATCCCCAAAGAAGTCATCAGCTTCTAGATGAGTAATATCATCGAGCCCATCAATCAAAAGCATCATCTTTCAATGCTAAATTTGTCTCAACATTCTCATCATATTTTTGAGAATACCATGCTTGAGCGTCATCTTTGAGAGTCAAACGTGACTCCACCGGGACATTAGAAAAGGAGGCACCACCTTTATTTTCTTTTCTTTTGAAGGAATTTTGATACAGCTTAGCAAAAATGCTCAGGTGCCCGACATTGAGTTTTTCAGTGACCTTTAAGGCCACAACGATAACAGTAATCGCTCTTGCATTTTGAAAGATTATTTTGAGAACCAATATTGTTCTCCCTTTTGTTATGACCGATGATTATTATATCGTCTTTTGCCTTTATCACGCCCACACATTATCATGACCCCGATTATTTTGTCTTATTTCAGACTTGATGTGTGCTTTTACTCCACCGGGACTTCATGATTTCTCATTAAAAGGGTATTATGTTGCTCAGCCACCAGAAGACATGCGATCAATTCAGAGTATTTCTGAAAATCCTTTTCACGGTATTGTTGTTGTAATATCACATTAGATGTATAGAAAATAGCTAGTGTGTTTTTTCAACATGTTCTCATCTTTTATAATTTCCCCACATAATTTCAATTAGGAAGTGATTCTAAATACAATAGAGTTATACTCAATTATAGTTTATAATCTTGAAATTGTAAGTGTTTCCACTCATAACGAGCTCTGCAATACCGTTATCATGAGGTGGTCATACCTTCCTTTAAAACCTATTCACAATCCAAGTGGATATTTTACTGTCAAGTACTCAACCTTCAGGCTTTCATCAAGATGATGACGAAGAAAAATCACAGCCTTCGCTTTATCCTGACTTGATGCTTCATTTCATTCTATATAGTATCACCAAGGCCCTTAGCGTCAAGGTGAATTTCAACATCAAGAACCTATAACAAATAGTTCTTTCTAGAAATGTCAAGTGCCACAAATTCAAGCTTGGACAAATTCAGTATGATGAAACTATAATAAAATAATTGAGTTAATAACATGATGGCGATTTCTTTATAATAAAAGATAAATTAATGTTTCAAATGATTAAAAATAAGTGTTGACACCCAATTTTGACCGACCTATAACTCTTTTTGAATGCTATTCGATTAGATACGTGTTTTTAAAATATATTTCGAGTTTAAAATTTTAATTGATTTTGTCTAAAAAATATCTTTTTATCATGCTTGATTTATATAAATTATTGTAATTATTATTAAAAAAAATTTATCGATAGTTAAACTCAAAATAATTACTTTATTTAAATATTTTAAAATCTTAGATGTCTTTAATTATATGAAAATATTTTAACATGTGTAATATTTTATTAATTGAATAGCATTTTTCTTAAATTTCCTTTAAATCATTTAAATGTTAACCTATATTATTCCAATTCCTTTCAATTCTAGCCTATTCAATTTCAATTGTATTGCAATTATAGCCACCCTTTTATTTCAATTCTAGCCAATAACATTTCAATTTTAGCCATTTCAAATTCAATTGTATATGATTTTAAATTTTTAGCTTTTAATCTTGACCGTCTATCCTTTAAATAAAATCCTACTCGCTCATCTAAATGGATCCAATGGTCCAGATTTATCAAGCCCTCCATTCCTATTTTAACTAAAAGACCCCTAAACCTAATCTTATTCATGCTCTTCCTCTTTTTCCTTGAATATCAAATCAGTCGCCTCTCCTCTCAACCCCACCGGCGATGGCGAGTCTCCGACGAGAACCAGAGGAGAGGGAGGCCAATCTCATCTCCTCTCCGCCTTCTCTTCTTTTCTCCTTCTCTTCTGCTCCGTCTCTCTTCTCTTCTCCTCCCGCTAGGCGGGGCAACCAGCAGCTCCAGCCGGTGACGGAGTAGCCAACTCCTCCAGCGAGTGACCAGGCAAGCCACCAGCGGGAACATGCAGCAGCTCCGGCTAGCAACTCCTCAACAAGAACAAGCAGCACCGGCAGGAGAAACAACCATCAGGCATCGCCCTCTCCTTGCTCTTTTCTCTTTTTCCGGCGAGATGGAACACCTAGGACAGTGTTTGCTCGGATCAATTTTTAAATGTTTGACTTGTTGAAGACAAATCTTAATAGATCCGTCCGGGTTAGTTATTTTGTTCGATTTATTTTATTTTTCTTAGTGTTATTATGAAATATAGGGCTATTTGATACGTGTGTCTGAAGCATGAGTTTATTGTGATTGTGAATTTGTGGTCCACTGATTCTACATCTATGTTCTAATGCGAATTTCCTTTCTTTGGTTAAATTGGTGATGAATCTACTCGTTAAAGTTTAATCGTTTTGTTAGCTTAATTATGTCATAAACCGCTCTAAGTGCTTGATTTAGGGAAATTATATGTATTAGACATATGTGGTAATTGTGGATTGATAATCGGCTCCTTTAATCGTGTTAGCATGTGAATTGATTGTCTCCTTAAATGGATTATTTAAGTATGTTGTAACTTGTTTTATCTAAGTTCTGAATATGCGTCCTAGCAATTAATCTCGTGAGGTTCCTTGTTTACACTTAATTGATTAGTTACCCATTCTTCTTGCTTGATTGAGATTGATCAATTTTGTTTGCCCCTCTATTTGGTAAATTGGTTGTGTGATTACTTCTTCCCTTAGTATAGTCTTCCCTTTAATTTAATTTATATGGTTAATGGGTATTTCCTCACCTTAAATAGAGTTGGCCAGAATCTTCTTACATATTTATTGATGAGTGTGATATATTTTGGATAAGTATTGTCTTATATGAGTGAATTCGAACTTGTAATTTCTCTCATATTTAATTAATTTAGCATCTTAATTGATTCTTGAAAATATGTTGATCCAATTAATAACTTGTTCATAAGTCCCTTGCTTATGCTGTGATCTAGATTTCCATAAATTGTTAATTAACTTGCTTGATTATGCGTAAGTCATGGAAACCTCTCCTACCTATGGTAAGTCTAAAGGCGTGCATTATTTCTCCCCTTAAATTTTCATCACTGACTTTTATTTGTATATTAATTAGTTGATGTAAATTGATCCCTCCTCCCTTAATTATTGTCCTAAATAGATTCTTACTTGTTTATTTATAGCAATTTAATATTAGGTAAATATTTGATTAAGGATTATTGCTTTATGTGTTGGCCGGTGCCTACTTTATCATGGAAACTCTTAATTATTTTCTTGTCTTATATAGTTGCTCATATTTTTGGTATAAAAAAAAAATTAGTAAATCTGATTCCTTAAAATATATTCTTTCCTTCTAAACCACGCCCTCTTCCACTATACAAAGAAGACTCCCCATTCATTATACTCACAGTTGAACACACCTATATATTTTTCAACACTTGCACATTCTAACAAGAGCATAAAATACTCTCTACTCTAAAAAAATAAAATTGGGTGAACATTCTAAGAGATTCTATATTTGATTTTGCTGTGTTCGAGTCTAGTATCGGAATAAGTTTGGTCTTCATTGATGATTAATATCCTGCATAATTGGTTAGTTCCTCTTCGTTAGGTTAAATTTTGTTTTGCATTATTACTTTGAATATTGTTGTATGTTGGAATGAATAAAAGGAAGCACCCGGATTAGTTTTTATTTTTTCCCTCTCTATTTGTGATAATGTCTATGGTTATTATTTGTTTGTTGTGATTTCTTGTGTGTGTCGCTTATATGAAAGTAATTTGTTGCTATGAATATTTGATGTTACGATTACTTCACCATTATATATATGTGTTACATTATCCTTTCTAGCAGGTTTTGACATTAAATTTCAAGATATGAAGAGTTGCCATGAGACGAGATTATTTAATTTATGTATTTTGAATTTGTATTTTATTATTTATTTCGGTCTGTAACATTTGTATAAACTTCTAACTCTCTCTATATATAAAATTACTTGGGGGGAACTGCCCTGGGGGAAGGGGATTTATGTGCTAATTGTTATTTTATTGCCAAACTTTACTTGTTGATAGAGAACATGCATATAGGAGTGTGATTTAATTACTTGCTCAATCCTCATTCTAAGTCTAATTATAAAAATAAAAATAAAAAGTGATCTTGCCAGTATTTTATTTACTCTTAAATGTTGTCCAATTTGCAAAACATATTCTATGTCGGTCGTTGTTTCTTAATGTTCATTAATTATGTATTGAAATAAAATCTAATCATTTTTTATAACACCTTTAGCATAATATTCATAACCTAAAGTGTTTGACTTTTACATGGTTATCTAGTGTCGTGTTCACTAAAATCACTTCTCTCTCTTATAAACATATGAAAAGTGGTAAAAAAAAATAAAAAATAAAAAAATAAAAATAAATGAATGTTTGCTCAATGATTTGTCCCATATTAGAAATAACTTAGAAGCCACACTTAAATGCTATCCTAATAATCTGTCAGCATGTTAGTTTGTGTAGTTCAGGCTGTAATAAATATTTTTTTTGGTAATTAATTTAAGGGCATACTTTGGGTATAGACAACATGTAGGCTTTAATAAATAATGTAATATCCTGTCTAAAAATAAGTCCTACCTATAGGTGTCACATATTAGTGTTTGCATGTTAAAATGTTAATGCTTATGATTAATAATTTCGAACATGTTAATTGACTAAAAATCCCTATAGGAATTGAATAATTTGTCATATCTATGTGCATATATCTGAATATAATAAATTGCATGCATGAGTACTTGTTGCATCTTTAAACACTTAAATATCTCCTCGCCTATTTAAAAATCTGCATAGTAATAATCATTGTTTTAAATTAATAGTGAATTGCCCGCTCAAAGATTCTTCTGCAACTATCCATTTTCTATCACTTAAAATAAAAGATTAATGAATTAGCTACTAAACCAGCTTCTGCATTAATAAACTGACTGCTGAAAATAAATTTTGGAACCAATAACAAAATTTGCTACTACTTATAAACATTCTGCCCACATGTTCCTATTTAAATAATTTGTCCTAATTAATCAAACCAATAAATTAATTAAATCTGCTCTGTTATAATTTTACCCCTATTTAAGTTATTTTTGCTGTTATAGTATTGTTATGCTACTTATTTTGTATGCACACGCCTAACATGAGACCTTTTCTTTACTTGTGTTCGCTATCATGTTAATAAACTAATCTAGAGGCTAATATGAGACCATATGTGCTAAATGTTCGTTCAAATTGTTTGACTTGGTGTCTAGGTGGGCCTATTAAAAGCTTTTATTTTATTTTTAGTCTAAAACCTCCTAATAGTAGTCCAATGCCTCTTGGACCTCAAGCGGGGACGCTAGACACTTTTTTTTAGAGACGAAAAGCATGCGGTGCGGTATGGGTAGTTTAGGCCCTACGGAGATGATGACATCGACTCAGGCTTAAAAAGACAAACCTTGGTTTTGTCTGTCTATACACGGAAGCCTATCGAAAATAATGAAAAATCGAGTATTGATCCTAAAGTCCTTCAGAGTCTCCCTTTCCTTTGTCTCTTTATTTGTTTATTATTATATTTGTTTGGGGTAGCTTAAATAAAAATATAAAAATTGTATATTCTACTTGAATGTGCAATTTCTGTCTCCTCGCTCCTCTTTTATTAATTGTTTAAATATTTATTTTTCGTTTATTACATCACCTAGTCTTGCATGCTTAATTAATAAAGTTGATAATTTAATTAATCCTAATCGTTTAATCATAGTTATCACCTAGTCATCATGCTAATTAAATAAAATAATAAATGAAGTGACCATTATTGCTACTTGTAACCCCCACATAAATTGCATGAGATACGTCCGGGACCCACATATGTGGACTTCGAGGGATGCCTAACACCTTCCTCTTGAGGTAACTTGAACCTTTACCCTGATCTCTGGTTCGTTGAACTTAGTTAGGTTTATCTAGGTTAGATAGGTGCCCTAACGCGCCTTAATTCGTTAGGTGGCGACTCTTCATTTTTCCAAAACCTAAAAGAGTTGTTAGGTCGTGCACCAAAACTCATTTTGAGATAAATAGCGCGCGACAAAATTGCGACTCTGCTGGGGATATTAGGTTCTTACCATTACATGTTTCATGCTTTATGTGGGGTTTACTTGGTTATTTCATTGTTTGTTTGGTTATTAACATGTTAAGTTGTTATTCGTTTTCCTTGTTTATTTGTTTTCTTATTTATTGTCTGTTTTTCATGTTCCACCCCTTTTCCTTTATCCTTATTTGTTTATTTCCATGTTTCGCCCTTTTTCCTTTTCCCTTATTTGTTTACTTGCCTGTGTAATCCCGTACCCTTTTCCCTTACTTGCTTTATTATCTAGTATGTTCGTATATTTATTTTCCTTTTTACTTATTCATGTATTTACTTGTTTATTTATTTACCGCATTTCATAAGTTGTCTATACGTTACCACTTTCAATCTAAATGTTAAATGTTACCGCTTTGATAAACTGACATTCCGCTCATACTTCCCTCATTTGGGTCCCTCTTCCTTTTTTTACTTTGTTACCAAGATGTTGTACCTTTGCACCTCTCACAACTACTCCAATTTTCTTCAAACACCCAATTGTAGAGAGTCGGCATATGTGTGGACGGAACAAATAGTTTTATTACCGGAAAACCACGAGCCTTCTCACATAGAATCCATTTCAAGTCCATGTCAAGCCAACTCTTAGAAATCTTGATTAGATCATACATGCTACATAAGCCCTAGGTGGTTTGGCCCTTGGTGTCAATCCGCATGATTAGTAGCTACATTATCGTCTAAAGGGCCCCAACACCTTCAGACAAATTGTATAATTATGTGTCAATGTGGTCATAATAATTAAATTAAACCAAATTTGCCAAAATGGAGTTTAGAAATCGTTTGTTGTTTTGTTTGCAGAGTCATGGACACTTTCAACTCTCCAAACCCGCAAATGGTCGTAGAGGTAAACTACGAGCTAAGGAGCTGGTGGATTGATATTAAGAGAGACCGCGAAAGAGAGATCCGTCAGTTGTTGGGCGGTCTTACCTACCTCATGTTTGTCATACTAAACTCTCACCTGATTAGGGCCTTGCTGGAGTTCTGGGACCCTGTGAAAATGGTCTTCAAATTTGTGGATTTTGACTTGGCACCAACGATTGAAGAGATAAGTGGTTTCATTGACCTGCCATACTACGAGTGTGAAATGATGGTACCATATAAGCCATCATCAAGGGAGTTTCTAAAAAGTCTGGGAATGAAATCAAATCCAACATTGTCTTCTTTAGACCTTGGGTGGATTCATTTCGACTTTCTATATTCACGCTTTGGCCGAGAGGATAGTTATTACTCTTTTAGTGACGAGTTTGATTGCTCCATCGAGGAATGGAAAACATATCGTCTAAATGCCTTTGCCATTGGCCTATTAGGATCCCTAATTTTTCCTAAGATAAGGGAAAGGATTGACACACGCTTGAGTTATGTGGTTCGAGATTTAGCCCAAAGAGAGGGCGAACCTAGGAAAACCCTAGTACCCATGATCTTGGCGGAAATAATGAGGAGTTTATCAGCATGCGTCGATGGTCGAATGTTTTTCGAGGGATGCAACATTTTGCTGCAATTATGGGCTATTGAACACTTCTACTTACGGTCTGATGTGGTAGACATTTTTCTTGGTTATGACAACAAGATTGATAATCATCCGAGAAGAATGGTAGTTTTCACTGCTCCTGTAGGATTCGTAGACTGGCAGATATTCTTGATAGAGCTCGAGATCTACCGCATCCAATGGAAGCTCAATTGGTTATCCACCCCTCATGCAAAGTAAGAGGCGATGACCGATACTTCATTGAGCTCATTGGCTTAAAAGGCGTACAACCATACACTCCTCTTCGAGTACTCCGCCAATTTGGGCGAACTCAGGTAATACCACTCCGGTCTGACATGGAGCAGTTTAAATATGAATTTGGATTAGATAAACCCCAAGTCCACATCATACTTTGAAGATGTGAGCGAGTGTTAACCATTCTTATGGGTGCACGACAGGCCTTATGCACACGTGAGTATTACATATGGATCTTAAAAGAGGTCAAAGACAAAGACGTGAGTGAGAAAGGATACTATGGGCTCACTGATGAAAGGGAAAACATATGGGCACGCAACGTGTTGAAGATCAAGAATGAAGTCACTCCCTGTACAAGAAGTCAATTGACGCCAAGTTCTTGGAACCGATATCTTCAAAATTTTCAGAATTTAGGATGACTTTCCCATTGTTACCCCTTTTTCCCTTAGTTTATTTCAGTTTTTGTTTTTCAATTATGATGTATTGTTCGAATTTTATAATAAATAAAAATCACTTTTATTTCTCTAACTCTGAACTCCAATTGGCAAATAAGGTTTGAATTAATTATTGTGCATTACTGATATGTTGTCTTAGGCCTACCTCTGGCTCAACGAGGCTCCTTGCATTTAGGGCGTTTATCTTAAAGCAGTGTGCTTGCTATCTCAATTAATGCAACGCTCTAACTTGGGTTTTCTTTTGTTTTTACTTTTATTTTTTACCTTCCCCAACGGTTGATCTGTAGACCATGGTTTACCATACGCGATCAAAGGAAGCTCTTCCTTCTCTTCCAAATGAGAACCACAAAGGGAAGAGGAAAGTGACTAATGGGAAGCTTATGAGTAAGACTATTGAAAAGAAGCATCCTTGAGACGAGTTGGTCTCAAGCCTGAAAAAGAAAATAAAGGAATTAGAAGAAGAAGTGTCTGATATGCATGGGTGGGCCGAGATGTTACTCTCTGTCGATCCCACTCTGGAGACAAACATAGATAAGTCGCCTGTCACAAGTCAAGCCACTCTCCAAGACAATCTTCTACTCACTCACCCTATTTCTCATCCTCCACCAACTTACCCTACTTCTCAAAATCAACCAAGCTCCATTCAAATTCCTCTAAAGAACACTCACATCTCAAATTACCCATATCCTCCTCAACATCATGCTTATGGTTCCAGACCTACATATCTTACTCCGAGTCTGTCGAATCCTCCTTACAAGCTCCTCAATATCAAACACCTCTACACCAAGTCCCTTGGTATTGTGCGCCGCTCATACCATATCAAATCCCTTCATATCAAAAGCCTAATTATCTTGTTCACAATATCAAAACCCTCACTCAAAAACATATTCGCAAAATTCTATTCAATGTTGAGAAAAGGCCCATCAAAATTTACACTCCTTTGACTGAGCCGATAGATCAATTCTACGAAAAGTTGAGACTTGCTGGTCACATCGCTCCTATCACTGAAATAAGGATGAATATACGTGCAATGTGGATTGAACCCTCTAAGGTTTGCGCTTATCACTCAGGGATGAAAGGACATACCATAGAAGAATGTCGTGATCTGAAAGACAAGATTCAACAATTGATCGATACCAAGATCATATAATTGGAGGACTTTGCACCAAGGAAATCCCAACAGAAAACATGTTGAAGGTCATTTGAAGCACTTTCCAATAAAGGCTTATGTCATTTAAGCTTAAGTTCTCTACATTCATGTTCCGTCGAGTTCTGACAAGGAAGGTACCCATGTTAGCATATGGGCAATAAAGTTTGGTCAGAATCTATCTTTTCGTTGTTGTTGTATGCTCTGTTTAATGTTTGAACTATGCTCTTTGTATTTGGACTACGTCAGACCTGATTCCCGTTTAAGAGGGGATACGTAGGCACTCCTATGGAGTTCGGTCTTATCATAATAAAATTTTCATTTTCCCCTTTGACTGTTAACTGGGGCAGAATTTTTTAGAGGGTCTCAAAAATTCTATCAAAAGGACATCTTCTTGCAAATCACGATACTAGGGCAGAATTTTTTAGAGGAACTCAAAAATTCCATCAAAAGCATTTCTTCTCACAAATCAGTAACTGGGGCAGAATTTTTGAGAAGGTCTCAAAAATTTCTTCTAACGAGCATTTTTCTGTACACATCAAGACTGTGGCAAATTTTTGAGAGGGTCTCACAAAATTCACAGCAGTCAAGCTACAATCTTCAACAAAGATCAGATAACATATTTGATACTGATTCAGATGTTGTAAAGTCTCAAACTGTGTCATGGTCAAAGATTCAACATTACTTTTTACAATTTAATATTTTCAAAAGCTTTTCGAAAAACTTTCCTTCTATTTTACATTTCTCTTCAAGGCAAATGCCTGGAAAAGTCTGGATGGCAAGCCAAAGGGAGCACACCGGTCGGAGCAGATCAACCTCCCCCATTTTTAAACTCACAATCTTTCTTTGAAACAAGAAAAACAGGTACAGATGCAAAAGACAACTTCAACATCACCTGACCGCTATTAAGCTCGACAAATCGCCAATAAGCAGCGCCCTATCCTTCTGACATGAATGAAGGACCAAGTTATTTTGATCCCGACAGATCGCTAATTATTGGTACATCTTTCCAATCAGACGAAAGAGTCAAGCTACTTTATATCAAGCCCGACAAATCAACATTCAACTGCACTCACTCCTTACAATAGGACGAAGGATCAAAGCATCAATATTCCGAATTCATCAACAAATGACACTCAATCCTTTCAATAAGACGAAAGTTTATGTCTCCAATCAATTATTGCATGTGCCCGAAGTTTGCATTATGCCCGATACTGCATGTGCCCGAGAATTATATCATTGCATGTGCCCAAGATTGCATTGTGCCCAATATTGCATGTTCCCGAGAATTACATCATTGCATGTGCCCAAGAATTGCATTTGCCCATATTGCATGTGCCCGAGATTGCATTATGCCCGAGATTGCATTGTGCTCGAGATCTGCATGTGCCCGAGAATTACATCATCTGCATGTGCCTGAGATTGCATTGTACCCGAGATTGCATTGAGTCCGAGATTGCATTGTGCCCGATGTTGCATGTGCCCGAGAATTACATTATTGCATGTGCCCGAGATTGCATTGATCCCGAATCACATGTGCCCGATATTGTATTGTGCCCGAGATTGCATTGAGCCCGAGGTTGCATTGTGCTCGATATTGCATGTGCCCGAGATTGCATTATGCTCGAGAATTGCATATGTCCGAATAAACTCCAAACAAACTACAAGTATCAACAAATGCCCGAATTACAAATACACTTTCTTTACTCATTGCTCATATTCCTAAGGCGTCATGGTCTAAAGGCATCATTTTTCATGGCCTGCGGACATCATATCATAACCTAAGAATTTACTTTCTGCTTATCATGATCCAAATGTGTCATAGTCTAAAAGCATCATTTTCATGGCCCGCAGACAACATTTTCATGACATGAGTATATAATTTTTGCGTATCATGGCCCTAGACATCATAGCCTAAGAATTCATTTTCATAGTCTTATGACAAACATCATTTTCGATATGGGAAATTGCATCATATTTACCTTTATCGTTTGTTTGATATATTTGCTCTAATAATATTATAAGCTACAGAACAGATTTGCAGAGACTAATATTTTGCAGGCGAGATCAATCTCCCTCTCGGCTACTATTATCGTGCTTACATCTATCACAACAAAGACCCTATCAAATTTTTTGCTACTCAATTACCGTTTTCCATTTGATCCCTGGCTACTCATATTACCGCTTCTCTTCAGGATTCTACACTCTTAAACTGGAAATCGTTCCGTCATGCTCTTCTCGCTACTCTAATCTTATCCATTTAAGCCAATATCGTTCCCGTTCATTACCGTACCGCTCTTTCAATTCTTAGGAGTTTTGTCTGCTCCTAAGTCTAGAACTACACACGACCTGATTCTCGTATAACCAGAGATATGTATACGGCTTAATACCAAAGTTTCGGTTGTACCCCTTTTCAACCTTATATCATTTCAATTGATCCTACTGACATCTCTCGTCAGTCAGACAAAATCGGCTACTAAGTCAACGTTGGTTGCTCGACAATTCATCCATCATTCCCAAGCAACTAAGGGGCAGCTGTTGACACCCAGTTTTGACCGACGTATAACCCTTTTTGAATGTTATTCTAAATATGTGTTTTTAAAATATATTTCAAGCTTAAAATTTTAATTGATTTTGTCTAAAAAATATCTTTTTATCATGCTTGATTTATATAAATTATTGTAATTATTATTAAATTATTTTTTATCAATAGTTAAACTCAAAATAATTACTTTATTTAAATATTTTAAAATCTTAGATGTCTTTAATTATATGAAAATATTTTAACATGTGTATTATTTTATTAATTGTATAGCATTATTCTTAAATTTCCTTTAAATCATTTAAATGTTTGCCTATATTATTCCAATTCCTTTCAATTCTAGCCTATTCAATTTCAATTGTATTGCAATTATAGCCACCCTTTTATTTCAATTCTAGCCAATAACATTTCAATTTTAGCCATTTCAAAATCAATTGTATATGATTTTAAATTTTCAGCTTTTAATCTTGACCGTCCATCCTTTAAATTAAATCATAGCCGCTCATCTAAATGGATCTAATGGTCCAGATTTATCAAGCCCTCCATTCTTATTTTAACTAAAAGAACCCCTAAACCTAATCTTATTCATGCTCTTCCTCTTTTTCCTTGAAAATCATATCAGTCGCCTCTCCTCTCAACTCCACCGGCGATGGCGAGTCTCCGACGAGAACCAAAGAAGAGGGAGGCCGATCTCCTCTCCTCTCCTCTCCGCCTTCTCTTCTTTTCTCCTTCTTTTCTGCTCCGTCTCTCTTCTCTTCTCCTCCCGCTAGGCGGAGCAACCAACAGCTCCAGCCGGTGACGGAGTAGCCAGCTCCACCAGCGAACGACCAGGCGAGCCACTAGCGGGAACATGCAGCAGCTCCGGCCAGCAACTCCTCAGCAGAAACGAGCAGCACCGGCAGGAGAAACAACCACCAGGCATCGCCCTCTCCTTGCTCTTTTCTCTTTTTCTGGCGACTGGGAAAGTATTTGCTCGGATCAATTTTTAAATGTTTGGCTTGTTGAAAACGGATCTTAATAGATCCGTCCGGGTTAGTTATCTCGTTCGATTTATTTTATTTTTCTTAGTGTTATTATGAAATATAGGGCTATTTGTTATGTGTGTCTGAAGCATGAGTTTATTGTGATTGTGAATTTGTGGTCCACTGATTCTACATCTATGTTCTAATGCGAATTTCCTTTCTTTGGTTAAATTGGTGATGAATCTACTCGTTAAAGTTTAATCGTTTTGTTAGCTTAATTATGTCATAAACCGCTCTAAGTGCTTGATTTAGGGAAATTATATGTATTAGACATATGTGGTAATTGTGGATTGATAATCGGCTCCTTTAATCGTGTTAGCATGTGAATTGATTGTCTCCTTAAATGGATTATTTAAGTATGTTGTAACTTGTTTTATCTAAGTTCTGAATATGCGTCCTAGCAATTAATCTCGTGAGGTTCCTTGTTTACACTTAATTGATTAGTTACCCATTCTTCTTGCTTGATTGAGATTGATCAATTTTGTTTGCCCCTCTATTTGGTAAATTGGTTGTGTGATTACTTCTTCCCTTAGTATAGTCTTCCCTTTAATTTAGTTTATATGGTTAATGGGTATTTCCTCACCTTAAATAGAGTTGGCCAGAATCTTCTTACATATTTATTGATGAGTGTGATATATTTTGGATAAGTATTGTCTTATATGAGTGAATTCGAACTTGTAATTTCTCTCATATTTAATTAATTTAGCATCTTAATTGATTCTTGAAAATATGTTGATCCAATTAATAACTTGTTCATAAGTCCCTTGCTTATGCTGTGATCTAGATTTCCATAAATTGTTAATTAACTTGCTTGATTATGCGTAAGTCATGGAAACCTCTCCTACCTATGGTAAGTCTAAAGGCGTGCATTATTTCTCCCCTTAAATTTTCATCGCTGACTTTTATTTGTTTATTAATTAGTTGATGTAAATTGATCCCTCCTCCCTTAATTATTGTCCTAAATAGATTCTTACTTGTTTATTTATAGCAATTTAATATTAGGTAAATATTTGATTAAGGATTATTGCTTTATGTGTTGGCCGGTGCCTACTTTATCATGGAAACTCTTAATTATTTTCTTGTCTTATTTCGTTGCTCATATTTTTGGTATAAAAAAAAATTAGTAAATCTGATTTTGGCTCTTGTAAAATAAGGAAATTAATTTTTAATTGATTCCTTAAAATATATTCTTTCCTTCTAAATCATGCCCTCTTCCACTATATAAAGAAGACTCCCCTTTCATTATACTCACAGTTGAACACACTTATATTTTTTTCAACACTTGCACATTCTAACAAGAGCATAAAATACTCTCTACTCTAAAAAAATACAATTGGGTGAACATTCTAAGAGCTTCTCTATTTGATTTTGCTGTGTTCGAGTCTAGTATCGGAATAAGTTTGGTCTTCATTGCTGATTAATATTCTGCATAATTGGTTAGTTCCTCTTCGTTAGGTTAAATTTTGTTTTGCATTATTACTTTGAATATTGTTGTATGTTGGAATGAATAAAAGGAAGCACCCGGATTAGTTTTCGTTTTTTCCCTCTCTATTTGTGATAATGTCTATGGTTATTATTTGTTTGTTGTGATTTCTTGTGTGTGTCGCTTATATGAAAGTAATTTGTTGCTTTGAATATTTGATGTAACGATTACTTCACCATTATATATATGTGTTACATTATCCTTTCTAGCAGGTTTTGACATTAAATTTCAAGATATGAAGAGTTGCCATGAGACGAGATTATTTAATTTATGTATTTTGAATTTGTATTTTATTATTTATTTCGGTTTGTAATATTTGTATAAACTTCTAACTCTCTCTATATATAAAATAACTTCGGGGGAACTGTCTAACGGAAGGGGATTTATGTGCTAATTGTTATTTTATTGCCAAACTTTACTTGTTGATAGAGAACATGCATATAGGAGTGTGATTTAATTACTTGCTCAATCCTCATTCTAAGTCTAATTATAAAAATAAAAATAAAAAGTGATCTTGCCAGTATTTTATTTACTCTTAAATGTTGTCCAAATTGCAAAACATATTCTATGTTGGCCGTTGTTTCTTAATGTTCATTAATTATGTGTCGAAATAAAATCTAATTTTTTTTATAACACCTTTAGCATAATATTCATAACCTAAAGTGTTTGACTTTTACATGGTTATCTAGTGTAGTGTTCACTAAAATCACTTCTCTCTCTTATAAACATATGAAAAGTGGTAAAAAAAAAATTAAAAAAAATAAAAATAAATGAATGTCTGCTCAATGATTTGTCCCATATTAGAAATAACTTAGAAGCCACGCTTAAATGTTATCCTAATAATCTGTCAGCATGTTAGTTTGTGTGGTTCACGCTGTAATAAATATTTTTTTTGGTAATTAATTTAAGGGCATACTTTGGGTATAGACAACATGTAGGCTTTAATAAATAATGTAATATCCTATCTAAAAATAAGTCCTACCTATAGGTGTCGCATATTAATGTTTGCATGTTAAAATGTTAAGGCCTATGATTAATAATTTCAAACATGTTAATTGACTAAATATCCCTATAGGAATTGAATAATTTGTCATATCTATGTGCATATATCTGAATATAATAAATTGCATGCATGAGTACTTGTTGCATCTTTAAACACTTAAATATCTCCTCGCTTGTTTAAAAATCTGCATAGTAATAATCATTGTTTTAAATTAATAGTGAATTGCCCGCTCAAAGATTCTTCTACAACTATCTGTTTTCTGTCACTTAAAATAAAAGATTAATAAATTAGCTACTAAACCAGCTTCTGCATTAATAAACTGACTGCTGAAAATAAATTTTGGAACCAATAATAAAATCTGTTACTACTTCTAAACATTTTGCCCACATGTTCCTATTTAAATAATTTGTCCTAATTAATCTAACCAATAAATTAATTAAATCTGCTCTATAATAATTTTACTCCTATTTAAGTTATTTTTGATGTTATAGTATTGTTATGCTGCTTATTTTGTATGCACACATCTAACATGAGACCTTTTCTTTACTTGTGTTCGCTATCATGTTAATAAACTAATCTAGAGGCTAATATGAGACCGTATGTGCTAAATGTTCGTTCCAATTGTTTGACTTGGTGTCTAGGTGGGCCTATTAAAAGCCTTTATTTTATTTTTAGTCTAAAACCTCCTAATAGTAGTTCAATGCCTCTTGGACCTCAAGCGGGGACGCTAGACACTTCTTTTTAGAGACGAAAAGCATGCGGTGGTGGGGTAGGGGTAGTTTAGGCCCTACGGAGATGATGACATCAACTCAGGCTTAAAAAGACAAACCTTGGTTTTGTCTGTCCCTACACGGAAGCCTATCGAAAATGAAGAAAAATCGAGTATTGATCCTAAAGTCCTTCAGAGTCTCCCTTTCCTTTGTCTCTTTATTTATTTATTATTATATTTGTTTGGGGTAGCTTAAATAAAAATATAAAAATTGTATATTCTACTTGAATGTGCAATTTCTGTCTCCTCGCTCCTCTTTTATTAATTGTTTAAATATTTATTTTTTGTTTATTACATCACCTAGTCTTGCATGCCTAATTAATAAAGTAGATAATTTAATTAATCCTAATCATTTAATCATAGTTATCACCTAGTCATCATGCTAATTAAATAAAATAATAAATGAAGTGACCATTATTGCTACTTGTAACTCCCACATAAATTGCATGAGATACGTCCGGGACCCACATTTGTGGACCTCGAGGGATGCCTAACACCTTCCTCTTGAGGTAACTTGAACCTTTACCCTGATCTCTGGTTCGTTGACCTTAGTTAGGTTTAGTTAGGTTAGATGGGTGCCCTAATGCGCCTTAATTCGTTAGGTGGCGACTCTTCATTTTTCCAAAACCTAAAAGAGTTGTTAGGTCGTGCACCAAAATCCGTTTTGAGAAAAAATGGGGAGCGACAATAAGTATAAAATATATTATATGCATGAACATGGAATGTTACAAAAGCATGTAAACTTATGAAGTATTGAAACGACAAATTTAATATATTTTTTCATTATTCTACAATATTTGTTACTAGTTTCAATAGGTATTAACGTCAAAGTATTTTAAGAATTTCAAGTCATATTTAATACATAGTATTCTTTTTATGACACATAAACACTTATCATAAATGTATGAAAAGAAAATACGTACGAGTATTCTAACTAGCATACTATCATATTGCTTGTTGACACCCAATTTTGGCGTAACATTTTCAAAATTCATGACTTTTAAGTTTTATTTATTTAATAGTATAAAATACATTTTTTTTTATAATTTTAAATAAGTTTATCAATATTTATCCTTATTTGTCAAAATTTCAGAATTTTTTATTAGTTAATTTTAATTACATTATTTTTATTTTAACCGGTTGACTACATTCAAATATTTGTTCATTTTAATTAAATCATAATTTATATTAAATTGCATTTTTACATGTCATTAGTTACGTTCAATATAATTTTTAATATTCATTTTATTTGTTACATTTGTTAATATACATTTTGATATTTTGTCAGTCTAGAAATTCATTCAATATGGATAAAATTTCATATACACAGATATTTTATTTTCTAATGATTTTGACCCACGGTTTTAAGAAAATAATATTGTATTATAGGTAATTGTCGATTTTCTATATAAACAACAGCTTATTCATTAAGTCAAGGGTGCTGGAAATATTTTTTAGATTAGGGTTTCAAATTTTTAGTCACAAAGGGTTTCACCCTTCATTATTTTTCGGTCACTACTCCACCCAGATTCAACTCCAAACCACCTTCGTTCACCTCTTCTTGCCAAGCGAAACAATCGTTCTTCCAATACCAAAACCCCATCGAAAAATGGTCAGAAAAAACCAGCAACCATCACTCCAACTACAGTCGCACACAACCACCAGAAATCGACACCAAAACCTCTTTCCCTTTCTCCCTTTCGCTGCTACAGCGAACACCACCACCAAAACGCCATCAAGACGCAGTCAACCTTTTTCCTTTTCCCCTTTTACGTTTTCTTCTATTTTTATAGGTATTTTTGGCTCAAAATCATTGCTTCGGGGAACAACAAACCAGATCTGATTATCAGCTCCCAGCTACGAGGTCGAGAACCAGATGACTCCACCACCGGAGCAAGCCAACTAACAACGGAGGTTTGAACTCCGACCAACTTTATTTTATGCTTCTACTCATGTTTAAGTTTTTGATTAATTCTATGTTGTTAATTCTCCTAGTTAGTGTTATATTGGGACTGGTTTGACCACTCTTCTTATTTTGGATTTTTCTTCTATGTCATTAAAATTGCCCAGTGAACTTCCGGGAACGTTTTGATGTTATATTTCTTATTTGACTTTGATTTTTTTTTACTCTTGTAGTATGGATTGGATTTGTGATTTACTTGTTTTATTTAAGATTAGTTTTGGTCTTATTTCAATGCATAAGTGAAACGACCCCAAAAATGCCCGAAAATGTGCTTCGGAAACACCTATAATTGTAATTTCCATATATCTCAAAATCCGTGCATGATTTCGGAAATTCGACTTCATATTCTTATTCAGGGGGTAAAATTGAGTGGGAAATGGGTCTAACCCGAATTTTAGAGCAACCGTATCAAAATTCGAAAATCGCAAAAAATGCGATTTTCAGGGTCAACTTTAAAGGGGCATATCTCTTAGCACACAAGGAACTGGAAGGGCCACTACCTATTAAATTAAAGCCCTTCGAGTTATCTTTCCAATGCAATTGGTTTCACCTCATTTCGAGTTAGGATGAAGGAGTTATGACCATTTTCGTAAAACCTGTCGGAGCAGATTTGCAAATTCCAGTGAGCTACGTTACTGTAGCGGCTGGGACGTTTTTCTTTTATAAAAAAGAGGATTGTCCCATACTTAGTTATATTTCTTTCTAGCTTCAAAACACTCAAAAACACTCACTAATCCCTCTCCAAAATTCCACCAAGATCTTCAACCAAATTCAAACATCTCAAGTTCTAATTCCGGATTCAAGACTCAATCTCAAGCATCAATTCTCCATTCCAATCTTCATCAAGGATTCTCCAAAGTTGAGGTATGTGGGTTGATTGTGGAAACCTTCCTTTCCACAAGTCCAACCATTTATCCTCTATTTTACTTCAAGTTTATGGGTCCTTATGATCATTTATGAACTCTTGAATTATGGAATTACTACTACACATTCTATTATGGTCTATTTTTGCATATTATCATGAAATGGAATTATTATGTGATGTTTATGGTTTTCATGCTTCCATGATCAAATTATGAAGGTTGATATATATATGTATGTTGTTGGTGGGCTGATTTATATGTATTTCGGAATTGGTTGGACTTAGTACTCTTGAAAGACATGATTTTATCTACATGAACAATAGCCCACCATGTGTTTGATAAAATGTCATTTATAGAATTCATAGGAAATGGAAGGTCCAATGTACATCCTATGAGTCGGATGATTATATAATTATTGAAATGATGATGAAAGGGATACATGTATATGATTTTCTCAATATAGTGTTGTGAGTCGACCAAGCCTAGTACGGGGGGTAGTAGGCCCGTATAACCGTATCGAGGGGTTGGTACCTTGGTTGCCTAGTACGGGGGGTAGTAGGCCCGTATAACCACATCGAGGGGTTTGTACCTTGGTCCCTAGCTCGGGGGGTGGTAGGCCCGGGTAACCACATTGAGGGGTTTGTACCTCTTTCGCCTCTCCAAGGGGGTGGTAGGCCTTGGAAATACTATATTGATGGTCACTCACCACACATGTACTACGTCCCACTAAATATGATTTTTATGTAAGCATCATTATACATATCATTTCTCTAATGTGCTATCTATCGGGTATGATTATGCATTTTTCCTATGATGTCCATCTATTGTAGCATTGCATTGCATCCCACATACTTAGTACATTCAAACGTACTAACGCATACTCTATGCCTACATGATGTCACCATGTAGGGACCGGAGCACCGCTTGACCATCCTCCTCCGCGTGGCTAATACGATTTCCTATCAAGGTTATTGGTGAGTCCTCCATTCCGGGGACGTTGCTCATGATCTTTTGCTATGTATAAGACTTTTCTTTTTAGTTATGTTTTGACTATGAGGGTGAGCCCGGTAGTTTGTCTTGGCCCCCGCTAAGTACTCATGTTTAGAGGTGGTGTTGGACAAGTTGTGTATTATGCTTGAGCTTGACTCATCTATGGTATTTATGTATCATTTCTTCTTTTTTTCTCTTGCTCCCTTAGTCCCAATTTCCCCCTTTGATTATGCTTATTGCTTATGGTCATTTTAATTGCTTCCGCGACCAAGGATGTGTAATGATACGCTATGAGGCTTGTTTGGGGTTCCTTCGGGTTCCCCATTCGCCGGTCACGTCTAGGCCCTAGGCTTGGGTCGTGACAATAAGTATATAATTGTTTTACTTTTATTTTATTTTTAGTTTATCAATTACTTTGAGTTTATATTTTCTTTATTTATTCGTTATTGCATTATTTTTGTTTGTGTGTAGTTTCTTTCGATTTACTGTTTGTGTGCTTTTTTTTTCTAGAATTTTTGGTCAGATCTTTGTTATTATTATTTATTATCATTATTATTCAAATGAATCGTATATAGTGATCAACATTTTCATCAGTTATTTGTTATCAGTGATTTATTGTTATCATGTGATTATTGTTGCTAATTTATTTTATTATCTTTAAGAGGTTGCATGTTGCCTTGCAATTTATTACTTTTATATGATTATGTTCAATTAAAGTTAAAATTGCCTAATGAAAAAATCTTACCGTCGGTTTTCGAGACCTACCTACTTGCCTTTTGAGATTCTTCATTATGGACTTTTTTTTGGCTTTTCTAGCACTCCCTTTGCTTCCGGCGAAGGTAAATAGTCAAAAAAGTTCCCCGGACGGAAATTTTAGTTTAAGTTCATATTTTTATATGTTAAAATTGGCCGATGATGAAATTACCGTCGATTTCCAAGGCCTCCCATGTTAATAAGACCGATTTTTATTTTTAAGTTTTTTATTTATTTCATTTATTTTTATTCATATTTATTTATAACTAATACTTTTACTAAGTGTCTTTATAGGTACCCAAGAGTCGCTTCCCATTGAAGCTATTCCAATGGAGTTCGAATATGTTTTATTATGTATATTATCGATGTTAGGCAAACCTTAGGCTGTTTTGATATTATTGTTTTGTTTTATTATTTGTGCATATCGTATGTTTGTTATACTTGTATACTATTTTATCTCCTCCTCAATTTGAAAAAATGAATTTAGTCGGGAACCACATTTGTGGATTTCAAAGAATGCCTAACACCTTCCCTTCGGAATCACTTGAACCCCTTACCTAGAATCTAATGGTTTCGTAGACATTTTTAAATTGGCTTCCTAGTTTTTCCTAAAATTAGGTGGCGACTCCTTTAAAATTTGTTTATTCTTTAAATTCTTTTAACATTGAATTAATTGATTATTTTTTGAGTCACCACGACGTTTCTCCTTATTTGAATAAAGTAGGGATGTAAACATTGCTTAGTATTTTAATTTAGAGTTATAAGTTAGTAGCATATAAATAACATAATAATATAAACCTTAAATATATTGATTATTATGCCTAGTAAATTATCATAATAATATCTAAAGCAAGTCATATATGCAGTAATTAAATTGCAGATTAATGACTTATGAAAGTTCGATTAGAAAAGTTATAAACATATAAATGTAGACCTGACTCAGAAAGAAAATTTGATTAACTTTTAGGAAAAAAAGATAATCATGAATTAAGTAGGTCTCAATTGGATAGAGACTAATGCTGATAACGTGTTATAAAATATTAGCAATATAGAATAATATAAGGCAATACATATAGACAAGATATATGGGAGATAATACTTTCTTATTCCCTTCTTCTCTAATTTTCGATCGTCTTCTACAAAATAATCATCACTTATTATAGTAGCATATGTCTTCACAAGTTACAAGAATTAAATGACGTTCATTCATTAGTACATGAACTTTAAAAATGGTTATGAAAGAGACATCCACATTAATACATTTATAACAGTGGGCTTGATTATATATTTATTGGGTAAGTCTTTTATTAATATATTTAATTAGTAGATTATGGATAAAAATGAATCTTAAAAAATCCAAAAGAAGATTTATTTTTAGAGAGAGAGAGAGATATTTCTCCATTTTTATGAGATGTTGAATCCTTTAATTTATTAGTATTAATTTTATTTTTTATCTCTATTTTCAATGTGATTCAAGATTAGAAAAGAGTAATATGTTTAGTCGATATCATTTCTTATAGTCTTATATACTAAATCAAATTATATATTAAATCAAATCTATCTAGCAATATCTTCTTTTTCTCTTCTCAGAACTTTCATATAAATAAAAGTCAATCTCCATGTATCAAATTGCGAAAAGTAGATTCATGATGAGAACTTCAACACTACTTTAAAGATTTTTAAATTTTGTTACTTCATAATAATAAAATTTAATAAAAATAATACATATAATTAATTTATAATAAATCACACTTTCAATAAAAAATAAGTCATATCTTGTTATTTCTATCTAATTAAAACTTCGAATAACTAAATTATGAATAATTAATAACTTGCAGAAAACTTATTCCTATATAATTAAGGGAAATATATGCAGAATACCAAACAATTCGTCTATATTAGGTACTATAGCTTCAATTTAAGGAAATTATAATTTGCGGCTACAATTTCCTCAATTCTAGCTATTCATCTGATTTGTTTGTATAATTTGATTTCTGATTGTATAAATCCAAAAATGTTGTATATGCTTACCCTGGCTATTTGTATATGATTTATGAAAAATTCATAATAAATTATCCTGTTTGTATATTGGTAAGCGAAATATACAACGGAGTTCTGAAAAATTCCTAAATGTATAAATATAGAATTTGTATATACTCACTCTATTTGTATATTCGCAAGTGAATTATACAAACAAACAGAAATATACATGCCACAGTCTCCATAACAAACAAAACTATAGCTATGGAGCGCAATTATCGAAACTATAGTTATATAGGCTTATTATGTCTAGGTTGTTCATGGTTAAGGTTAAAAAACTAAACCGAACCGCAATGCGAACCAAACCGATTAAAAAAAACCGATTTGTATAATAATAACTCTAGTATTTCTTAATTGAATCCATGATAACTCTAGTCTTTGTCTATCTAGAGGCGTATACTCTCAACAAATTTAATTTATTACTTTCAAATAGAAAAAACCAAAAGATTCAAACCAAACCGACAACAACCAAACCAATGGTTATTTTTCTTCATTTGATTTGATTTTAGAAATTTAAAAACCGACTAAATTAATTTGATTTTGATTTTAACCAATAATCAATCTAAACCAAACCATGAACATTCCTAATTATATCTATAATAGTTGCTATTTCTGAATTTTTTTTCAATAACTAATACCTACATATAGAGCTGTCAAAAATGGGCTGACCCAACCTAACCCAACGGGCTAGAGAGTTAAATGGGTTGGGACGGACTGACCTTTTTAATTAAATGGCCTATAAAATAACAGCCCAACCCAGCCCTAAGCGGGCCACGGGTTGGGACAGGTTGACCCTTCAACCAAAAAATTAACAATATTACTCTCTTAGAAAGAGTATCTAAGAGTATCGAACATTGACGTCTATGAACACGACATCAATACATATAAATTTTCATTTATGAATCACACACTTCGGTGAATACTTACAAAAATACATTTCTGAATCACACACTTCGGTAAATACTTACAAAAATACATAATAGTCAACGTAAGATTTAGCGGAAAAATGTTGATCATTCCACTATTCCTCCCACAAAAAACTACCTAGTTTAAAAGACTTGATTTTTTATTTTTAAAAATATTTATTGATAAAAACTTTACAAATAAAACACTACTAAAAATATATATAAAAAATATTTTTAAATATTTATATCCCATGGGCTGGTCTCTGAGGCTTGCGGATTGGACCTACGAAGCTAACGGGCCAATTGAGACTGGGCTAAAAAGCCTCATTCCTAAATGAGCCAAAAAAAATTAGGCCAATCCCATTAAATTCAAGAGTTGAATTGAATCGACCTAGCGGACCAAACCCATTTTAACAGATCTACCTACATACTCCGTCCATAACCTAACGACCCCTTAATGCTAAGGTCGAAAGAAAATCTTTATTATCGGAAAAAGAAAAAAGTGACTTTTTTTAGAAGGGAAAATTTCCCAAAATATCTAAACCGACTTGGTACTAATTCGTATTTCTGGAAAGGAGCCAAGGATAAAATCGTCAACAAAAATTCAGCATACCCTCTTCTATAATCTACCCCTCCATAACAAAACCCAATCACTCTTTACTCTCATACGATTTTTGTATTTTCCTAACATTTTTTCTGCAGCTTCCGAAACCCTAACCCCCTACCGAGATCTAACTTTTCTCTGAGATTCTTCAAGGTAAAAGCATTTTTCTTACCAAATCTCTCTTTTACACACGTATTCAATATTTTTTTCGCAATTGTTTTCTTAGATTTTAGAAACTGATGTTTGGATCTGGCGTATTTTTGATGTGTAGTAGTAATAGTAAAACTAAATATGGGAGAAAACAAGGAGAACGATGCTTATGAGGAGGAGCTTCTCGACTATGAAGAAGATGACGAAAAAATTCCTGATTCCGCCACAAAAGTCAACGGCGAATCGGCCAAAAAGTGAGATCTTCACTCTCGCATTAAATTTTCTGTTTTTCCTAATTAGTATACATTGGAAACTATTTTATTTAAGTTCAAGCTTATATTACTGCTTCTATTTTAATCGTTTTTCGGTACTATTTTCCAGAAAAATGTCATGAAGCCTATGTTCAAGCATTTTCTAACATATGTTCTTTGTTTGTACTTTTTATGTTTAAAGTTTGTACCTTTATGTTTTTTGTTTTTTGTATTCATGGAGGTTTATGTATCTGGTTAAGAGTCTATTTGCTACTGACATATGTTCTTCTCTTGGTTTTGTTAAATCTGTTTGCTGCCTGGAAAAAAGCCTCTATCTCTATTATAGGTTTTAATGAATTAACTACACCTATTTGAATTTTTTTTGTTATGTCTGTATTTTTATGTTGGAGTGGTTTATCAGCTTTGGAAATTTCACTGATTTGACAAATGAGCTTTTTATTTTGTTCTCTCTTTATTGGTGTGGAATCTAACTGGGATAGATAGAGTGGAATAGATATAGAGGATTAATATAGCCAAACCTTGCTTGTTTGTGATTGAGCTGTAGTAGGGGCAGACTGTTATTTATATTTTTGGAAGTCAATGATGTTTATTAATGAAAAGAAATGGGTCCTAGCATGGTGTAATATGGAGGATTCATATAAGTCAATTCCAACTTCTTTGGGGGAAGCTTAGTTGATTGATTTTTGTTCTCGTGTTTGTATTTTGTGTTGACCCCTTTTGGTCCTACTTCATCAAGCTTGGACTTTTGTGTCCTTGGTGTTAAATATTCTGGTCTTTTTTGGTGGATGCAGGGGTTATGTTGGAATTCACAGTTCAGGTTTCAGAGACTTTCTTCTAAAGCCAGAGTTGCTGCGTGCTATCGTTGATTCTGGGTTTGAGCATCCGTCCGAAGGCAAGTTACCTTGTATTTGGGCATATTTGGTCCTTCTGAACTAAAATTGTTGATTTGTACTATCATGTAAAAAAGTGATAACCTATGTTGCTCGGACTCTTCAAAAATGTCAGTGAGTGTGTGTTGAATTCTCCAAAAATAGTGTTATTTGGAGAATCTGACACGGGTGCAACATCAAAAGTAAAGAGTCCATCTAACTTAGGTGATAACCAACTAATAATAACCTTTCTAATACTGATACTTAAACTTATTTGTGGTGTGATTGTTGTGAGCATTTTCCTACTCGTGCTTAGTCTTGTTTTCTTTGAAGCTGACAAGCAAGTAGTAATGTTTGTTTGATTTACCAAAATATTTCTATCCTTGGTATTTGGATTAGTTGAGTATAAGCATTCAGGGCTTAAGGTTGAGTACAAGGCATATTCCATGCCTAACTTCCTCTTGTTTCTGAATCAAGCTAAAAGGGAGGGGTGAATTTTTGTGCTAAATAGAAGAAAAAACTACTGCAAGCTGGATCATACAAGTTCGATGTCGTGTTCAGTTCCTTTGAATGAAAAACCAGTAGTTGCAAAAATGTATTCCTTCGTCTTGTAGTACATATTTATGCATAAGTGTTAGATTTAGAATACCTCTAGTTCTAAAGGACTCTTATTTTACCTTCAGGGTGTGTTAGCTATGGAGAGGAATATTTTTCAATTTTTTGGAAAATTTTCTAGGAGAACAAGTTCCTTGAAAATGATAAAAATGAACACTTAGTAGGTGTTTGGGCATGCAATTTCATATTACCGTATGAAATCATGAGATGAAATTAGCGTTTGGACGGTTCTCATGCTGATTTCATCTCATGATTTCATAAATTCATATCATGGGATGAAATTTCCATTTCTCCAAAAATCATGATTTGGATTCCAAATCATGTTTGGGATTTTTCAAATACAACAGTTAACCCACAAAAGTTTATACTTTGTAAAAACAACTCCACATTTATATGTGCAAACCATTTATTTCATACATAAATAAAATTTATAATTCATTATTACTTTTAAAATCATTTATATCACATATAACGATTATTATCACCAACATAAAATTTACTATTACTTCAAATCAATTCCTATATCACCATTTCTATTCACTAATTTTTATTATTTTTGATCAAATTTATTTACCAACCAAATTGATTGACAAATGGCTAAAAGTAACAATGTTGGTTCATCTTCTCGGTCATATGATTGAGCAATGCAAGTTCAATGTGAGAAGGTTGTTTGTAATATGTGGGAGGATTGTGTTAAAAGACTAGTAGACTATTTGTAAACTTATGCTTATTTGGTATGATTGTATAAAGAATTGAGACAATTTAATAGTTCTACAACTTTATGAGGTTTTTTAAAAAGTTCAAATTGCATGTCCATACAAAACTTCAACTTCATCTTACTATTTCATATTATGATTTCAATCATGGTTTCATATCGCATGGCCAAACGGGCCCTTAATCGTCACCACCACCCACCACCACCACCCCTACTCCCACCTCGCCTCCACCTCCTAAAGTATTTGCTTACAAATTCCTAATTAACCTTTTTTTCTTGCAATATTGAACAAAAGAAGATAGGAAAAACTTAGTTTTGTGGAAAACATTTTCCAAGACACATTTTTCATCGAGAACATTCTTCACTTCAAACAACATCTTAAATGTCAATCTATTTGTCCGCAACACAAGTAGATATTCCATATGAGATACATAGAAGCCATATCATGAATTTCTGTTGGGGTATTGAGGCTTTATTGGCTGATCTAATTAGCTTCCCCATTCAATACTGGGCAAATATTACGACAACATACACATGTAATCCCACCAAGTGAATTCTAGGTAGGTTTCAGTGTATGTACACCTTACCGGTAGAGATGTTGTTTGCGATCGACCCTTAACTCAAAAACAAGAAATAGATAGTAACCAGGCTCAAAAAGACAAGAAACTGCAAGGGTAATACTATGACCAACAATATGACAAATAGTACGGAAAGATAAGCGAGACAATGCTTGACTGCCTAATTAACTTTCTACCCTAATCCGTGTCCTCCATAACCTCCTATCTAAGGTTATATCCTCGGTAAGCTGAAGCTGCGTCATGTCACGCCTAATCATTCCCCCAAATACTTTTTTGCACTACCTCTTTATACCTCTTTTGAAACAATCCGTAGCCAACCTTTCATACCTTTGCACTGGGGCATCTTTACATCTCAACCTCATTTCCTGCATCTTCCCCCCTATTGAGGCCACTCCTATGTAATTCACATTATCTACATTCCGAATTGTATCTATCCTAGAATGCTCACACATCCATCTCATTGTATAATTGTCATGTTCTGTGAACTTGTGAGAGTCTGGTGAGCTATAATGGTGCAGCTCCCTTGGGCATTTTTCCCCAGAACTTTTGGCTGTTACATGTCTTGCCAATGTTGAGATACAAACTATTTTTCTTCCTCTGCAAACCCGCCCTTATAAAGGAAAAACCTATGGGACTGTGTTCTGTGTTCCATCAATTTCCTTCTTTGCCAATTCGATATCCACTCTGATGGTTATTTTTGTTGTAACCTTGTAGGAAGTTTGAGGAATCTAGTCTTTGTAGGAATGAGGGAGCCCATAAGAGGAGATTGGCATTAATGCAATTGTGGTTGTCAGATCTAACTTTTCCAACTGAATCTTTTGCATTAACCTTATGCACTTGTGTAGGCTCAATCCTTTATTTTATGTTGAGCTTGTTAGCTTTCTATGTAACGGGAGACCATAAGAGGACATTAGCATTAATGCAATTGTGATTGTCTGGTCTAACTTTTCCACCTTTCCACCTGTACCTTTTATTTTGGCATGCATTAACCTCTAGTCACTTGTAGGCTCAATCCTTATTTTATGTTGAGCTTGTGTTAGCTTTCTATGTAACATATGTAGGGAGAGAAACTATTGTATGGCTAGAATTTGGTCATAAGTTGTAAGAAATGCATACTGTATCAGGGTTTGGTCTTCAATTTTTCCTTTTAGGTTTGGTATTTTTTAGGGTGTTGGGAGTGTGGCTAATTAGAAGTTCTCTTTTTTTTTTTTGATATACTGAACCATAATCTAATTAGGATTTTCTTGACAATTTCTTTCTAATTTCTGTTTTCAGGTAATTACTCCTATCACTACTAATTTGGAGATGTACCATGGTAAAATTTTTAAACTGAAACTGAGGTCTCGTTGCCCCCAATGTGTTTGGTTCATCATCAGTGCAACACGAGTGCATTCCACAAGCTATTCTGGGAATGGATGTCATTTGCCAAGCTAAATCTGGAATGGGAAAAACCGCTGTTTTTGTCCTTTCAACTCTGCAACAGATTGAACCGGTTGCTGGTCAGGTTGCTGCCCTGGTTCTATGTCACACTAGGGAATTAGCTTATCAGGTATGTGTACTGATCTGAAAGTTTTCTGCTTTTTTACATTTGCTCAATGTTAGACGATTGTCTAGTTTGCTCAACTTGTGAAAAAATGTTTAATCTGCTAACTGACTACACTATCTGCAGATCTGTCATGAGTTTGAGAGGTTCAGCACTTATCTGCCTGATATCAAGGTTGCTGTTTTCTATGGTGGTGTCAACATCAAGCTCCACAAAGAGCTGCTAAAGAATGAATGCCCTCATATTGTTGTTGGAACTCCTGGAAGAATACTTGCATTGGCAAGAGATAAGGACCTGTCTTTGAGGAATGTGAGGCATTTTATACTAGATGAATGTGACAAGATGCTTGAATCACTTGGTATGTCTTAACTAAGCCTTTTTTCCAACTCACTGCTAAAGTTCCTTTTATCTTCATTCTTTTGATTCTCAAGTACATCTTTTACATATGCAGACATGAGGAGAGACGTGCAGGAAATCTTCAAGATGACTCCTCATGACAAACAAGTCATGATGTTTTCTGCAACTCTCAGCAAGGAGATTCGCCCGGTTTGCAAGAAATTCATGCAAGATGTAATGTCCTGTGGCCAGTTCTTGAATTTAGAAGTCTACCGTATTTCCATAATTTCAGCTTTCTGCAGGCGATAGTAGTGAATTTATTTGGTATAATCTTTGTCTAAACTTAATTTTACCGGGGGAAGAGAACAGAAATGAGGTGTCTCAGGAGCTGGTTGCTGTGCTGAACTGCTAGTTTTCCACTAAGCTTGTAGTTCTTCGTTGTCTTGAGTTTGTGCGTCAATCTGTCTTCCATGTTCTTGTCCTATAGTTAAAGATGTCAAGAGGGGTGGGAAGGTCTTAGTTGAAATGGGATAACCTGTGGTGTGATGCTTGGAGTTCTAACGGAAGCTTTTTTGATAAGCGCTGTATAAACACATTGAGCAAGAATGGGGACTAGTTGGGTGCTTTTACTCTAAGCTGCAAGGAGAAAATTCACAGATGGAGGATCTTCATCCATCGTTCATTTCGTTATCAGATTCCGTTAGCTCACGAAGCTCCTAATATCCTTTACTATAACCTTTATTCCTTTCAGCCAATGGAAATTTATGTTGACGATGAGGCCAAGTTGACCCTGCATGGACTTGTACAGGTACATCTTGAAGCAAGATCTTTTGCCTTAGTTTTTAGTTATCACAATCTTCCTTAAGTTGCTTCTATTTGATGGCAGCACTACATCAAATTGAGTGAGACGGAGAAAAACCGGAAGCTGAATGACCTATTGGATGCTTTGGACTTCAACCAAGTTGTAATTTTTGTCAAGAGTGTCAGCAGAGCAGCAGAGTTGAACAAGTTACTTATGGAGTGTAATTTTCCATCTATCTGCATCCACTCTGGCATGAGCCAAGAAGAAAGGTCTGTCTAACTTTTGTGTTCAACTCCTTTTATGTTAGCTGCCTATGCAGTCTCTGTTTAATCAGTGTCAGTAAATATTTGTATGTCATCTGTCAGAAGTTTAGTGTCAATGAGATAGTCAGTTCTCAACCACTTTTTCCCTCAAGGTTTGTGGTATCAGTTGTGTGACAAGAACAAGGATCAGAAGCACCCTTTAATGTTTTTGCATCTCACTCCGATCTCTCCTTCTTCCTGTGGAGTTATAACTTGTGCATATGTCATTTCCTCTGATCTGACATTTGTGTGACTTAAAGAAATCATACTATGCTGCTGTTGCCATCTTTCTGTTTACATGTTATGCAAGTTTAATTCTTGCCTTGTCTGCTTGGTAGACTGACACGCTACAAGGGTTTCAAGGAAGGGCACAAGAGAATTCTTGTGGCAACTGATTTGGTTGGTAGAGGCATAGACATTGAAAGGGTGAACATTGTTATTAACTATGACATGCCAGATTCTGCAGATACTTATCTTCACAGAGTATGTCCTGCCTGTCTTGCACTCATTGTTTTAGGTTCTAATTTCATCCAAGGAGTCTTATTATTTAATCTTGAATAATATTGGTAGGTGGGAAGAGCTGGTAGATTCGGAACTAAAGGGCTTGCCATAACTTTTGTGTCATCTGCATCAGATTCTGAAGTTCTTAATCAGGTTGAGAGTCCGGACCCTCCTATTTTCACTCTGTTATGCTTATAATGCCATCCTCATTGATAGCATTTTCTTGTGCTTTATACCTACTGTAGGTTCAGGAGAGGTTTGAAGTGGATATTAAAGAACTTCCTGAGCAGATTGATACTTCTACATACAGTACGTCTTTCTTGATGCTTACTTCTGAAGCTTTGTTGGCTAGTTTAATGTTTGGTTTTTCTTTCACTGATCTGATTGTGAACATAACCACAATGGCTATGAGAAGAAAATAAAGTTGATGGGATAATTCCCATGGCTTTGGTTAGACAGAGAGGGTACTACAATGTGGGATTTGTGATTGGTACATGTCACTAGTTAGAATCCTCATGGGTGTTTTTTAGAGGGGAGTGGATGTATGTGGCATTTACTGAAATTAAGAAGTGGAAATAGCGATTGTCATAGAAAAATGAAATAAATTTGTATATTTGTCTTATTGTTACATGAGTAGTAAGTTTGGTTTGTGATATGGTACAAATAGTGTTCGCCTTGCTGATAAAAAATAGTTCTTTGTGATGTGGCACAAAAGGTGAACATAATTCATCTTCAATTCTTTTTTGTTGCTTTTGGGGTATTTTCAAACATAGGTGTAGTCTTCTGTGGGTTATGTAGTTGTTGCCTATTTGGTTGTTTGTGTTTGGGAGCTTAATCTAGTGCTTCTTTGTATGCAGTGCCATCTTAATGAGAATGAGGTCTTCCTTGCAAATGTGCCAGTTGTCTAGCTTGAAGACATGAAGTGGCAGTATGGTTTCCGCTTTGTGTCAACGTGATTCTGAATATTGAGCTGATTAAATTTGAAGGATTGTGGTGACTTGTCTGCTTGGGCACTTTCTGGATTTGCTGTACCCTTAATGATTTCTATGCTGTTCCTGCATTAGCATGCAAATGTGTCAATGTTATGATATCGAGTATGAAGAGTTGTAGCTAATACCCACTAGAATTATTCTGCATTAGTTTCTTGTACTTGTGCTAGCTAATGTTATATAGCCAGACTAGAGCTATTTTCCTCATAAGTTGCGCCTGTGCAAAATAATCTTTGGCAGCTTGTTGAAGGTCTGGTACCATATGCTGCACTTGTAGAAAATCATTTCCTGCAAGTGCCACAGTGAATGCTTATGCACTGTATCTCAGGCAGTGCATTTGTTTTCAGTCGTGACTATCACTAACACTTTAGGTATCTCTCCTAAACTTCTAGCTTGTTCACCCTTTTATCAGATCTCTTCAATGGGACAGGTATTTAATACCACAAAATTACTGGGAAATACTGAGATTCCAGTTGGCCGTGATAGCTGCCATTGGGACCTTGCGAGTTCGAGAGTATCCATCCAAAGGAGATTAAAGGCAAGCCTTTTATCCATAACTACTTATAAATCGTAGTAGTCACAACCTCTTCCCTGATAATTACTCATGCATTCTTCACTGTCAACTTTCCTATAATAATTTTTATCCACCAAGGAGTAGCAAACATAGATGATCCAAGTTTTAACTCACATGATCAATCACCTGAAGTAGAATGATCGACTCCATAAGATGATAAAGTCATCCTTTATTTATAAAAACATCTCATTATCAGATAAAGGATGACAAGTTTGGGTATCTGATTGGAGAAGATATGAAGGATCAAACATTGTCCAGTTATCATACCAAATGCTAGAGGTACCTCTTTTGGTTCCCATAACAAAGTTTGTACAATTATTCTACTGTAGCATAATGTGCTTGTGGACTTCCTTGCTATTGCACCATTGTTGGAATTTGCTTTTTGTAATATTTATTTTAGAAATAGTTAGACCACAAGTTCTAAATCTTCACCACAATTTGCATACAAAACTTTAGAATCTTCCAATAAAGATCTGAAACCTAACCCTCTATGTTTAGGAAGACAGAACTTCTCTCAGGATGCAAAAATGTTACTTCTGTCCGAATTATTTTTACCTTGAAGAACTTAACGAAAGTTCTGTCCTGCTCTCTTATTACAATTTAGGAGGGACTGACAGAAAGCACATGAATGTGAATGCTTTGTAATACACTGTTGAAACAATACCCTCTTTGCCTCCAAAAGATAACATATTACCTTTTCAAGTTTGAAACTTGTCTTTAACCCTTTTGATAAGACCACCGTAGTGTTCTTTTCTTTTTCCTTGCGTGAGTAATTGGGCATTCTAGGCATTTAATTGGAAATCGACTTTTTTCACGTACCAATACGCACCTCTACTAGTTGTTTTTTTATCATTATGCGTGTCAACTAATTTTCTTATGTAATTTTGCGTAATCTCGTATAGATATATCTTGTGCATCTGTCTTTTTGTTCTATCTTTAAAACATGAGCTTTTTACTAATTTCGCGCCACGAGTTTGAGCCTTTTCTTTAATAAGAACCATTTAGTTATCTCATTAGCGAGTTGAGGTCAAGTATTGTATGACACGTTCATTCTCTGAGTTCTTCATGTGTATAAATTTCTTATTCAATACAAAAATATTATATTAACGGTTTAGAAGCAAAATGTTTAACAGTACATTAAATGTCTGAAAACCAGATACATTCTTGTTAGGTATCGAGGAAATCAATTTGTTTAACTATTACTTTAATCTTGTTTAATTACTTGAATAAATATTAACAAGTCGTTTCAAGTGAACATGACTTGCACTAGTCTAACGATATGGAGTACGTATAATGATTCACTTTCTGTTCTGTTAAATAAAGGATCAAAAACCTTTAAACCCCCAACTTTGCATAATAGATATTCTTCCCTCATGTCAAATGATAATTTTAAATTTCTATTTTATTGTTACATTGTCAATCTTTATCTTTTTTTTTTTTGTAGGTCTTTTTGAAAATCATGATATATCTTTAATAAGAGCTAAAACAAAGTAAAATAAAATAAAATTGGTTATATGTGTTAGTGATGTTTTATTATAAAATAAATAAGCAGAATAAGAAATATATATTTTAGGAAAAAAAACTGTATAGCAATATTTTTTTTTCTTCCAAAAATAGGATTTAATATAGAAAAAAAACCCGTAGATATAGGGAAAAAATCGTTGAAATAGGAAAAAAAATATAGAAATAGTCAACCACGATTTACTCAGATTCCTTGATTTCCTCCAATTCTTTTACCTTCTACAATTTACTCAAATTAGTTATATATTCTCTCCCATCTTAAAAAGATTTTTTTTAACAAAAATAAAACTCTCTTTCTATTCATTCTGGTCGACTGTTCAATCATGGACACCAAGAATTTTTCAATCCTAATTCAACCCAACGGATGATGGGACGCATTAGGTAATTCTGATAAATCACGATTGAATTGATGTTTTTTGAAGTGATTTTTTAATGATTTTATTAATTATATTTAGTTTTTTTTTTCATGATCGTTATCTTGTAATCTATTGTGTTGTGTATATATTTTTTTGTGTTACAATATGAATTAGGTGTTTGAATTTGGCTATATTGAGTGGTGTAATTGATCGTGTAATTTACGTTGTTATTAATCACCAATTCCGTGTTTTTAGATAGTTATTCTTTGATTTAATTTGTAGGGTGTGTGATTTATTATAAGATTCATCTATGGTGAATATGTTTTAGTAAATTAATTGGTGAAAATGATGATCTTTTTTAATTGGTGCATAAACAATAAAGTTAATACAAAAAATTGGTAGATTAATAGGTGTAATTGATAGTGTGCATAAACAATAAAGTTTTTAACCATATTATACACCATTTCGTATATAACCTTTTTTTGGTGATATAAAAAAATGTGATTGTATATTTCAAATTTGATTGTTATAACTGTTGTTTAGTAGGTTCTTTAATTTTTTTTTGAAATCTATTGCAGGATGATATGTGGATTTCAAGATTGAAGGAATGATATGTGCCGCATATACCAATTGAGAAAAAAATAATCAAGAGATCTAAAGTAAATTGTAGAAAATGTGATATAGCCTATAGAGGATCACAACAAGAAAACTTGTATCAAATATCCATTTGAGGATTAACATTGTTGAGTTAAGAATCTAATTGAATGATATTAGCGGATTTGAATTTTATTCATTGTTTATTAAACAATTTTTTTTTTCAGAATCATATTTAATTATATGATGTAATTAGTTCTATTATTTATGTTGGGTTCCCTTGTAGATAAAATGTCATTTGAAAAAACAAAATGACACGAAATTTCAACTAAATTGGTATATTATATGGGGTAGCAATAATTTTTGGTATATTATATGTTACAATGTTAGTATTATTATATGGTACAATTTTGATATTAGAAATTTTCAATGATATTCGTAAATGGTGTCATATAGTTTTAGTATAATTATTTCAAGTCCTCAAGTTTGTACTAGTGTTAATTTTAAAAGATAATATTATCAAAATAATATTTTTCGTTATGTTATAAACTGACAATTTGAGAAAAAATAATGACAAAAAATATTAACAAGTTCAATTTGTTAAATAGTGCTGGTGTTGCTATAGTATTTGTAATTCACATCATACAATATTGATATAATTTTGATATTTTAGATGATACAATGTCAATATAATTTGGAAATTTTTTTAAAATGTCAATATTTTGACATTTAATAGGATCCAATGTCAACACTTTCAATATTTAGTAAAAATGTCAATTTTAATTTATTATGTATCTTATTTAAGTTTTTATTATTTGTTTTAATTGAAAGAATACAATTGTTAAATAATAAAAAGGAGAAATTTAGGGGAGAGACATTTTTTAAAAAGGAACAATTGCTTAAACGTCTCAGCAGTTACAAAATTTCAAAATTAAATACTAATCGGTCTTCTCCATAGCTGATGAGTTCTATCATTATTGATTTTCAATATATTTTGATTGAAATCTTTTTTTTTCCTGTTTGTTGAGAATTATTTTAACGAAAAAGTACAATAAAATCATTGACAAACAGCTGTGGAGAAGGATTTTTTTACTGGGAGTTCGATCAAATTGGTTGAATACAAATTGGACCAGGTATTAGTTAATTGCTTCATCCTTAATCTTTTTCTAAGTGATTATAAAATTTTGATATGAAAGTTTGTAAATAACTGTAAACTTTATTTGTTTTCATTGTAAATTGTATGTACTGTGAACAACGTAAGAAAAATTAGTTTTGGTGGATTTGTTTAATTTTTTGTGGTTGTTGATTACGAAAAATGTTAATGGATTGTTTGAAGATTTTTTGATCGGCCGCTTGTTTTTAATGGTTCAATATTTGTTTTGTATACATATATGTAGGCAGATTTCATTGAAATATGCATAATACAATTTTGTTCAAATTTGTTTTTAATGTTTCAATATTTGTTTTTTACTTGATGCAAGGACTATTGTAAATATATACATTTTAAACTTGGATACAAAAAACTGTTAACATCTATAATTCTGTATTTGTTAATGACTTGGGTATTTTTTTTTTTTTTTAGTTTGAATACAAAGAAAATATGGGGAGTATTTGTTTTTTAACAAATAGTAATGCCATTTGATTTTTTCCTAAATTAAAGTAAAGATACATATTAAATGTATTCATTGTATTCATGCACTTTTGTTTCATTGTTTTGTATTCATTACTCCATATTTGGTGTATTCATTAAATCATAATAATTATTGTATATGTCAGGTTTGATTTATAAGTTACATTATTGTATAAATTTGTTTTTATGTGATGTAGTTTATAAGTTACATTATGCATAATTTATATATTTATATGCTTGCCAAGTTAAATATTTTTTCTTACAAATCTAATTTACTCAGGAAAATGCTTTTGCCATTAACTCGGATAACAAGAGCCTGCCGAGTACTACATTCAAGTTCCAGTGCCATACAACACCTGAGAATTTGACCTTGACCAACACATATTCTCATTCTCATATAGTGACCGAAACATGTTTTCTCACAAAACAAATTATATTGTTGCTCAGTAAGATGCTTAGTCAACTGAGTTTTAATGTGTATTCCTTTTAAACAATTAGTGATACTAGTTCAGATTGTATTCATTCTTTATTATTTGATTGTTTTGTATTCATTAGTTTTAGCTGTGTTGTGTGCTCTATAAGTTACTTTTTTACATGTCTTTGTATTCATTATGCTTTGTGTACAAAGTGGGAGATTAAAATACAAAATGATATTGAAATACAAAGTGAGCACAAAAAAATACAAAACTTGTTGGCATATAGTTAGAATGAATACAAAATAATTAAAAAATATAAAATTGTATGAAGCCTAATTTAGAATAGCATACAAAATTCTGTAAAACTATTTATCTATTGTCCTAAAATATAATACAAAATTAAACATATACATAGTTTGAAATGAATACCACCTACAAAATGAATACAAGTTATACCTAAAAAACTTAAATTTTAGCAAGATACCACATGAATTTTGTAATGAATACAAAATGCAACAGACAATAAAAACAGTAGAATACAATTTAATAGTTTAGATACAAATGCAACATGCCATAAAGTTATTTTTCATCGCTCTGATCTTCAACAATTATATCAACTTTCATTGCCTGTACCGACCACTCTCAACCAAATCAAAGTGAATTCTATGAATTCTCTTTGATGTCCTTTCGCCGGAATACAAATATGTATGAATGAAATACAATATGGCGAACTTAAGAGCATCGTCTTCATTGTCTGCCCAAACTTTTTTTGTGAATCTGCTCATTAAGTCTGATTTACGGATAAATTCATTACCACCTAAGTACTGAACAATCAACCTATTAGGTTCTTTAGTGTTGAACTTGAAATCATCTATGACACCAACACAATTTAATCCAGTAATCAGTGCAAACGCTCTAAGTGTAAACTTCAAGATAGTTCCATTATGGTTGGAAAGTCAAAAAGTAAATAATAATATGATCAATTCCATAAATTTAGCACATAACCCCCAAAAATAGAAAATAAATCGGATATTAAAATATATATAAGAAAAATAATATAAAAAATTCAATATATGGGTAAAAAAGAACAAATATAAAACAATATAATTATGATTGAAAAGCCAAAAAGTAAACAATAATTATCAATACCATAAATTTAGCACATAATCCCCAAAAATAGAAAATTAATCATATACTAAAATATACAAAAAAAAAACCCCGAAAATTCAAGATATGGGAAAAAAGACAATATAAAAGAGTAAAATTATGATTGGAAAATCAAAAAGTAAACAATAATTATCAATCCCATAAATNCCCCCCCCCCCCCCCCCCCCCCAAATAAAAAAGGAAATAAATCGAATATTAAAATATTTTTTTAAAAATAAAAAAATAAATATTCTGTCATGTTTGTAATTAAAAACTTAGTTTTATAAATTAAAAAGTATATACATATATTTTTAATTAAGGTCTTAAATAGTATATTCTTGTAATGTTTCCTATATTTTATCAATAATAATTAAAACATTAATATCTAGTGATTCGTAGGTCAAACTTGTAGACCACTGTCTCAGCTATTATTCTGCAACTTTCTCCTTAATTCGATTTCCAACTTCTGAGATGTTACAATATCTCCCCCTTGGGAACATTCATTCTCGATGAGACTCAAGCTAGCATGAAGAGAGTAGGAGAGAAACTAACAACCCAACATGAATGTAAATTTTCATCAAAATGCACATAAACATGGAGAATCACTCCAAGTTAAATCATAACATTGAAAATCAAGTTTTCATTAACATGCATGCATATTTAACTATGAGAATAGCTAAAACGCATGAATCCAAAGGAATGAACCATGAGGAGCTAATACCTCAAGCTAGAATAGGAGCGGAGGGGAAGAAACTAGGATACCGGGACATCATATCGGCTTCGACCTCCCAAGTAGCACCCTCAAATAATTGATTCCTCCAAAGAACCTTCACGGAAGAAACTTCCTTATTTCTCAACTTCCGTACTTTCGTGTCTAAAATCTCAACTGAAACCTCTTCATAAGAAATATTCTCTCTAACTCCTAATCCTTCCAATGGTACTATGGACGTCATATCTACCACACACTTCTTCAAAAAAGAGACATGAAATATCGAATGTACCGATGCTAACTCATTGTGAAACTCAAGTTCATAAGTAACTTTTTCAATACGCCTCAAAATTTGATATGGGCCCACATAACGGAGACTAAGCTTCCCTTTATTTCCAAACCTCTTGACACCCTTCATGGGTGAGATTTTCAAGTAGACCCAATCATTAATATCAAATTCTACTTCCCTTCTCCTAACGTCAGAATAATACTACTTTGAGCCATTTTCAACCTCTTACAAATAATTCGAACCTTCTCCATAGCCTCTTGCACCAACTCGGGCCCTATTAAAGAAACCTCACCAAGTTCAAACCACCCCTTACGAGACCTACACCTCCTGGCATAGAGAGCCTCAAATGGTGCCATCCCATTGCTAGAATGATAACTATTATTATAAGAAAACCCAATCAAAGTCAAATGATCATCCTAACTTCCTTTGAAATCATTCACACATGCTCTTAACATGTCTTCTAAAGGTTTGAATGATACACTCGACTTTTCCATCGGTTTGAGGATGAAAGGACGTGCTAAGCTTCACTTGAGTACCAAGGCCCTTTAGAAATGACTTCCAAAACAGAGATATAAATTGAGTACCTCGATCGGAGATAATGGAAAAAGGCACTCCATGCAACCTTACCATTTCATGAATATAAATCTTGGAATAATATTCCGATGAGAATAAATCTTAACGGGAAGAAAGTGAACTGATTTTTTCATTCGATCCACTATGACCCAAATCGACTCAAATTGTCAACGAATGCGGGGTAAACCCGCAATGAAGTATATATTCAAATCTTTCCACTTCCACGTAGGGATACTAATGTGTTGAACCAAACAACCAGATTTCTGATGCTCAACTTTCACTTGTTGATAATTCAGATATTTATCCACAAATTCTTCAATATCCTTCTTCATCTCATTCCACCAATAGATTTCCCACAAATCACGGTACATCTTGGTGGCTCTCGAGTGAATAGAATATCAAGGACTATGAGTATCTATCAGAATTTGATTTCTCAACTCATCAACGTTTAGAATATATAATAGATCTTGGTATCAAAGGACACCATTTGTCCTTTAGGAGAAAGCCTTAATGGCTTTTTCGAAAACCGATTTCTTCAAGTCATCTAATACCGGATCAAGACCTTGCTTAGCCTTCATATCCGATACAAAAGATGGTTTTGAACCATTATGAACAACACCACCACCTTTAGTAGAAATCAACCAACCAAACACCCAATTGGGCCAATATGTGAACATCACGAACTAACTCCTTCATATCATCCTCAACATGAGCAACACTACCCATCCATAACCGACTTAGAGCATCCACCACCATACACTACCCATACAACTCACAGTCTTTGAGAATTTGCAACACGATCCTCAAGTGCTCAACATGATCATTCTCACTCTGTTAGTAAATCAAGATATCATTGATAAACACAATCACAAACATATCAAGATATTTCTTAAGCACCTTATTCATCAAATTCATAAATGCCATCGTTGCATTGTTCAAACCAAAATAAATTAGTAAAAACTCATAATGACCATACCGAGTTTGAAAAGTCGTCTTCAGAATGTCATTTCCTGTCACACTTAATTGGTGATAACCCAACCAGAGGTCAATCTTAGAGAAGTAACTTGCTCCTTGGAGTTGATCAAATAAATCATCTATCCTTGGAATATGATACTTACTCTTAATGGTAACCTTATTCAATTGCCGATAATCAATACACATTCGGAGAGAACCATTTTTTTTCTATCAAATAACACCAGAGCACCCCATGGATAGATACTCTATCTAATAAAATCCTTATCCAACAAATCTTTCAATTGGTCCTTTAACTCTTTTAGCTCTGCCGGAGCCATATAATAAAGAGGAAAAGAGATAGGCTGCGTATTTGGGAGAAGGTTAATACCAACGTCTATTTCCCTTTCGGGAGAACACCGGGAAGATCATGAGGAAACACTTCCAGAAACTCTTTTACAATCGGAACTGACTCAAGAGTGGGATTTGAGAATCCATATCCCTAACCCGAACAAGATGAAATATTCAACCCTTAGAAATCATTTTCCTAACTTTCAGAAAAGATATAAACTGTCCTGTAAGGATTTAATTTCCCCCTTCCCATGACATAGTAGGTTCGTTCGGAACTTTGAATGTGACCAATCAGATCCTATAATCTATGGAAGCATAACATGCATGAAGACAATCCATCCCAAGAATAACATCAAAATCTAACATATCAAGATCTACAAGATCAACATGAGTGACTCTATGACAAACAAAAATAGGAAAATTTCTATAGACTTTCTTAGCCACAATAGTATCACCCACAGGAGTAGAGACATAAAAGGTATTAGAGAAGATTTCAGGACCAACATCAAATCTCATGGCTACATAGGGACTAACAAACGATTAGGTAGCACCCAGATCAGAAAAGCATAAACATCAAGATAAAAGACTTTCAACATACCGGTCACCGCATCTCGAGAACCCTCACGATCCTATCCAGTCCAAAGAGCACAAAATCTATTTTGCTTTGGAGCACCAAAATCGAAACCACTAGGTTGAACTTTCCTACCATCGCTTCCCTTAGTAGTAAGTAATGTGAAATCTCTCATCTTGTGACCACTCTTTCCACACTTAAAACAACTATCCATACTGACTAAACACTTTCCATCATTCTTCTTACCACACCTAGTGCAAGCGGGGGTAGAAGATACATTACCATTGTTTCCTCCTTGAGGCTTAGGTTTATACACAATATCTTTGTTGAACTTAGGAGCGGGAGCATTAGAGAAACCTTGACCAAAAAACTTTTGCTAGAATTGAGGACTTATAATGGGAATAGTCATCATCACCGGTCCTTTCCCTCTTTGACTCTCTTGCCCTCTCCTTGAGCTTTTCCTCTTCAATTTTTTGGACAGATATCATCAAATCAGAAATATCCATCTCCTTGATCAACATGGAGGTACAAATTTTTTTGACAACCATGTCAGACACACCAAACACGAACTTACTCATCCTTGTCCTAGAATCAACAACCATAGTTGGAGCATATTAAGATGATTGAGTGAAATTCAAAGAATACTCCTTCACACGCATATTGCCTTGTCGGAAATTAATAAACTCAAACACTTTTTCTTCTCTCATTTCAAGAGGAAAGAAACGATGAATGAAAGCTCCCTTAAATTTTTTCTAATCAAGAGGACTCACATCAACCTCCCTTACTCTTCCATTTTTCAAACCACACTTATGCAACACCCTTGAGTTGATAAGCTGCCAACTCCGTCTTCTAAAACATAGACAATCTAATGATACCTACTATCTTGTAAACCTCATCAATGAACTTTTGAAGATATTTATCAACCTTAGAACCATGAAACTACAGGGATTCATCCTAGTGAAGTTTCTTATCCTTGCCGCTTCTGTACCATATTTGGGTTCATGGGAGCATTCACCTTTATATTGGCTTAGGCCGTCATGGCTTGAGCTAACACTTGGAAAGCAACTTTGAATTCAACATAAGTCACTTGCTCGGCCAAGGGATAATCTGGAACTTGAGGAACCTCAGGCTCAATATTGTTGTTACCCACATTCCTTCTTACATAAGCTCTTCGAGGGGCCCTATCCTGAAAGGGATCGAATATGGTTTAGGAGAAAGATCTTTATAGAGATAGACTTTATGACATGACTTTAGAGTAATGAAAAAAAAGAAGTTTCCTAAACGCTTTTTAGCTTCCTATTCATAAATGTGACACGCTTCACACAACAAGACTCTACTCAACGTGGTTTGTCAGACATCCCAGGATCTTTTCCAAAACCTTGTGCTCTGAATACCAAGTTTGTCATGACTCAAAGTACACCCTAGACGTGACATGGCATATAAGACCCCGAGAGAGGCCCTACATGAGCCACTTGACATACATATGCACATGCTAATATACAAAGTAAATCATTTCATATTAATAATAGAGTTTCAAGTTTAAGTGGAAGTCTAACATAGTCTTGACAAGCCTTCTATTAAATCAAAAAGATTGGTTGGGACGTTATCCATACACCACGTACAATATCTAAAAGTAAAGACATAGGAAAGCAATAAAGTAACATCGTCCTCAGAGTATGAGGATTCATCAATCCTTCAAAATCCATTAATGATTAACTATCCACGAACGGAGGGAGAGGAGTCATCAAGCCCTACATTAGTGAAATAATGTAGGCATAATTATGCATTAGTATATTGTACTAAGTATGAGGGAAATGCAATAAAACATAAAACATGATCATAAGAGGACATAATTGAAAACATGAAATGCATGACCAAGCTAAACATCGTAAAAGCCTTTAAGGAGACATTATAAGTCATGAACATAGTCAATACAACTTAAATTCATAAGTAAAGCTTCATAAAAACATTTGAAAGCAACTTAGCTCTTTTTGTGGGATATTTACTATTAACTAACATAGACCATGTGAGCTATAACACGAAATATGATGTCTTGCTCCCACACCGAAAAGATATGTCCTTTCACAATTTCATTGACTTCAATATTATAGCAACCTAGATCATAAATCCTTTCGTTTTATAGATCATGCATAAGTTTATGAAAACATCATTCATAGCTTCCAAACTTCATAAATTCATGCAAATTAGGGTTCATAGTCAAAATCATGATCAATACATGGGTTCACATGAAATTAGTTGAAAAGCATGTAATTTAGTTTAAATCATCATAATATGATCAAAATCAAATAAATAAATCCATACAAATAGAACCTATGATGAATTGAAAGAAAACCTAACAAACTTAATCAAAATTAACTTGAAGAGATTGAGAACCCTTGGGGATCAATTGGTGAATGAAACCCATTGATAAAGCCTTACATACCTTGATATTGAATCTCTAAGCAAAGACTTGAACTTGAAGAACCCTATAATCCTTGAGAGCCTTGGAGAGAAAACCCTTTGAGAGGAACTGGGGAATTTGGGAGATTGATTTTGGGAATGGGTATATTTAGGGGTAAAATAGGTTATAGGGACTAATTTATAGGCAAAACGATGTAGTATAGGAATTAGGGGTATAAGAAAAGACCAAAACACCATTTAAAATATCTCGGTCAGTCCTACGATTGTGACCTAGGGACCACAGAAATTCTTATAGGTCGTACTGGTCAACCGTAGGTCGAGTGACTAGGGCTAAATTCAAAGGAAAATTCTGCGACTCTTTCATATGGACTGTCTAAATTCCTACGGTCCGTAGACCCCATACATAGACCTCAACTTTTAACTCAGAATTTCATCAAGTCTGGGACTTTTCTATGGAACATTTCTACGGTCTATAGTCCTTTCGACGGACCGTATTGGTCAATCATATAATGGGTTATTGGGGCTTGATTTCTAAAATCTCAACTTGGGTTCTACGGTTCACTTTCTACGGCCAGAGGACTTCCTATGGTCTGTAGGTTGGACTCGTAGACCACTGTCTCAACTATTTTTTCTGCAAATTTCTCCTTAATTAAACTTTCCAACTTCTGAGGTGTTAGATTAGTGGAAGGATTTCCTCTCATTTTTAAACTACGAATTTTCTCAGTTTTCTATTCTTTTTTTTTTAAAAACTCTCGTGTAATTTGCAGTTGTTGAGTGGGTTCAAAGTTCATTGGAATTGGAACACCTCCTAACTTACATGTTTATATATATATATATATATATATACACACACACCTTAACAACATGAACTCCCTAACTTGAATATTAAATTATTATAATATCCAAACTAAAACCACTCCATTTAGTATATTTTCTATATTATATTAAAAGTAGACACATTTTCATAGTGAAGGGTTGTGACTTTTCTAATGAGTTGTTACTTTTCCAAAGATTTGTTACTTTTCTGATGAGTTGTGACTTTTTCAAAGAGTTGTGACTTTTCTGACGAGTTGTGATTTTTTCAAATGATTGTGACTTTTATGATAAGCCACAGTTAGCACCTATTCGTACTAACATTTGTTGGCTATAAGTAGAGAGATTTTCTCTCATTTTTAAACTACGAATATTTTAAGCTTGATACCCTTCTTCTTCTTGAAGAACCTCAAGTATGATTTACAATCATTGGTATCATACAAGCAAGGGTTAGTGAACAAATTGTAGCAATCATTTTTTTCTTTAAGCACACTAGACTTCAAGTATGGTTAAAAAGATTATCAAATGTGAAGATGATGAAGCGTTACATATTTTCATGTATTCGAAAGTTGCAAATCATAGTTAAGTTAATTTTATGCAATTTTGGTATATTTTCAAGAAAATGCTAATGAATTTTACCCAAATTGTATTTTTCACATAAGTTAATTTTATTTGTTTTTTTCTTCTTTATTAATTGCAATCCTTGTAATATTTTGATTTACTTTTTTTTCTTGAACTATTCATAAGTTAAACTCAAACTGTAGTTTATTCTTATTCATCTACTCACTATCTTGATCCAATGATATTTGAAGAACGTACAAAACAAAACCTTTTTTCTCCCTAAATTTATATTTGAAAATAATTTTTAACATTCATAATTTGAAAATAATTTTTAATTGATAGTGCTTTGCGTTGATAATAAATATCAGTCCAATTGAGTGATCATTCATCAACTCACACTTGTATTTACCTTTTATGATATTCATCACACAAATACTTTAATATAATTTATATATTTTTAAAACATTAACAATAATTAATTTGAGATATACATAGAACACACGTGTTCTACAACTAGTATATATACGGGCGAGCACAGACCCAACATGTTGAGTTTCAATGAATTGTTTTCATAGTAACTTTTAGATTGTATTTTTTCTGCGTTCATCTCTAGAGCGGTGTCATACTCAATAATTTATCATGTGGTAAAACTATAAAATTATTTGAAACAACTTAAAAGAAAAATGACACATTGCTTTATAACTTGTGAATCTAGAACATTGAAGCGATCAAAAACATCTAAAATCGGCATGACTACCCTCCTTATTTCTTAAAGAGTGATCACTACTACTGTAAAATGTCTTTGTATCCCGAATCAAGGCATATCAATAAGGGGCCGTTTGATTGAGAACATATTATCCTGAGATTAGTTATCCCTCCATATATAAGGGATAATTTATCTTATCACTATGATATAAATGGTGGGATAAGTTAATTTTATCCATAGACTATTTTTTTCAATCTCAGGACTATTTATTTCTATCTCTCACACCGAACGACTCCTAAGTATTTTAAGCATCGGATAATGGATAAATTAAAAGGTAATAGTTGTTCACCATAGGATTATCCAATTTATAGATTATTCAACATAGGACAATGAAGAAACCATTATGCACAAAATGTCAATGTCTGTGCACATACCAAACTATGATGAAAATGCCATATCATTCAATTTATGGAAAAGGACCAGTTATATGTGAATAATTTTTAAATATTTTTCTATTCATGTCTATCACAATCATAATGGAGATAACCAATTTTACTATTCATGTCTGCCACAGTCACATAAGTAGGTAATCGAGACAATCAATTTCATGAACTTTCAATATATCATATTTGGACCGAAACATAGTAATTGCAAAAGATACTTAATTGCTTAATCATATCAATGAGCTTCTAATAAAATTCATCCAATTTAGCAAATTATAAATATTTGTGGACCAAAATACTAAAATTAAGAAGAAAACTAAGAATGGGTAAAACAAATTATAAAGGATTCAAGGATTGTACCGTACAACTTTTGGAGTTGTGTTCGTCGATCAAAACTTCTACTTCTTATATATATATATATATATATAGAGAGAGAGAGAGAGAGAGAGATAGATCGTGTGTGTATAGAAAGTTGAAGATAAGAAAATTGTAGTTCACATTTTAGAATTGATAAAATAAATAGTGATAAACAAAGATGAATTATTATAAAATTGTGAATGTAAGTACAGTAATGACTTGAACTGAATATTATGAGTAGGTTCATAGGGAAGGAATTTGGCCTCGGTAACTTTTCAGGTAGTAACTTGAAAATTCTCGGCTAGGCCAGCCTTAGATAGGATCCGGGATATATGAGGTCTAGGTCCATATGGTAAAGGGTGAGGTATTTTGTGGAGATATAACTGATGTATACGTATATCCAAGACATTAAGGAAATGTGTTGTGTTGTAGAAATGACCTATTTTTGTATGTTGAGCTGCTGAACTTTCATCGATCTTGCTATAGAGGATGGCCTCTCGCTTAAGCAGTTCTCAGACCTCTATAGCAAGGTAAGTTGTCACTATAGCTGTCACGCCCCGAGCTACCCCCGAGACGCGGACACGGGACCTAGGACCACAAGTGATCCCAATCTAACCCTGCTGGAATGATCATGAGCATACTAAATATAATGTGAATAATAGAAACTGTGCGGAAGCTATAATCATAAATAAAATGAAAAGATGGGGAATACCCATATACTATAACTGAGATAAATGAAAACTGATGAGTTTAATACAAGGAAGATATTAACTCAATACTAAGCTGAATCTATCTATGTCTGAAATAAGCCTCTAAACTGACTAGAAATGTTGGGACATGCCCCAACTAGGTCTAGCAAAACTGAAACTAAAGACTAAAAGCAATAAAGATAAACATGTCACTAGTCCTCGAAGAATGAGGGCTCACCACTGATGCTGCTGAACTGAAGATCGGGAATCGATCTAAGCGTGATCTGGATGCTGAGAACCTGAACCTATGAAGATGTAGCGCACGTATATGTCAGTACTTGAAATGTACTGAGCATGCAGGATAGAGTAAGGCTGAAATAACATATAACTGAACAAAGCAATAAGGCAATGGAATAATCTAAATATGATATAGATACTGAAAATACTGAAATACTGAGCTAATTGATGCAATGACCAAATTTATAACATGCTGAGACTGAATACTGACTGTATTGAAATATGGTCAATGCAATAGAGTCTGACTGAACTGTGGGAGCTACTAGTAACCGACATAAAACCACATGAGCTAAATGTGGAGTCTGATGTATACGCTCCATCGAGAGGACCCAATATACCCTGCCAGAGGTATAGAGACATGCTGGCGTGATCACTAAACTGATGTTGCCCACAGAGGGGACTTACACCTACGTGGCTCATAGTTCTAGGACTATATGGGTACGTTGAACCCTAGTCCAACTCGGTATTATGTACTCCCAATGAATTAAGTGGTTAACTGGTTATGACTGAATTTCTGTAAAATACCGAATAACTCAAAACTGAACATGCAAACTAAGAATGCAACAATTAATCTGATAATGATGCATTCATAAACTGAGGCATGTATAATTGAATATATTATGACTGAAATATTGAATCACTCAAAATACTGACATGTAGATACTCATACTTGAAAACTCCTTTTTAGAAAACAATTCAACATCATATTATACTATGATCATTGATGACTTGGGAAGTCATACTTCATAAACATTGATGGTATTTCTAGATACCATACTATTCATATATTGATGACCTACTCAATTGTTATACTAATCATGTTTTAGAAGCTCTTTCTCAAAACTCATCTTAACTTTCTCAAAAACTCGGTTTAAAACTCAAGTGTTGTCTTAAAGAAAAGTTTCTCAAGATTTATAACTCAAAATAGGGTTTATGCTGAAATATACTGATAATGTGGCATAAAATTGGAGCATGTATATCTAAATAACTGAAATATCTGACCTAGCATGTGTAATTCAAGAACTAATAAAATACATAGCTAGGGTTCTGACATTTATGTAAGAAACTGAGCAATAACATGATAATCTGATTTGGAACATTTAAATAACTAATTCATAATGATCTGTTGTAATTCTAGAAACCCTAGGTCTGTTCATAATAAGTGAATCAAGAATCTGACTGAATTCTAGGGACCTAATGGGTGAAAGAAACTCACTAGTGAAATCCCACATACCTAGTGACGAATTCCATGGGGAAATCTTTCGATTTCAGGGCTGGAACTGATGGAACCTTGTTGCGTTCTTGAACTAGGGTTCTTGACCTTTTTCTCCTCTCTTGGTTCTAATTTTCTAAGTTTTCATTAATGATTTTGACTAAGGTAAGTTCTAGTTATGTTTCTAGGCTAAAACTGACTAAAACCTAATGATTTAGGGTCTAAACGACGTATCTTAGGGGTTAAATAAAATAGGAAAAGACCAAAAGACCCCTTACTTAAGTGCTGTCGGAGTGACCAACGGATTGGACTGACGGGGCCGTAGGTCAATCGATGGTTCATCGATTGGAGTCGTCGGTCGAGTCTGCCCGATAGGGCTTCACTAAAATGAGCATAACTTTTACTCGGATGTCGGATTTTAGCAAACTCGGTGGCGTTGGAAAGAGGATTCAATTATCTATCATATTATAGGTCATGGGACACATAATTCCTTTTGTTCTAAAAGTTATGACCATCTAAAGTTGACTCAATCACAATTTTCAGCTAACTGGCTGCTGACCCTCATCTACGATCAGACCTAAAGACCGTGCATCGAATGACGGTCCATGCTGGTCGATCGTAGTTTGTGTCAGAGGCTGGGTAAGGGAAGTCTCGATCCACGAACACAGACCATGGACCGTGGTCTGATCTACGGACCGTGGGTCTGTCCGTGAGTTGGGACTTAGCCAATTTTCTGAGCTAGTTTGGGGAGGGGTTGCAGTGGTGAACCACGGACCACCAGCACGGGCCGTGGTTTGACCTACGGTCCGTGGATGGCAACTGTGGGTTGCACTTGCAACTTCTCAAAATCTGCATTTTTGGTCTGTTTTGGAATCGGGGTGTTACAATAGCATCTTCACTATAGAGAGGTTCGCGTCACTATAATAAGGGAATCAAATTTTTACACAAAAAACTGCCCAAAATTTCTATTTTTTTAGTTGTGTTCTTGAGACACAAATAAGTGTGATTTTGAGAAGCTTGCATTAGTTTTCCCACGAAAATCACAGGTAAAGGTCACAATTCAACTCCTCGACCTTGTTAATTATTTCTTAAGCCTTAAAAACTAGGTGGTTAATATTGGGAAAAGGTTTTGAGCATGATATCATGGTGGGAAGGACTTGAAGTTGGGGAAAGAGATCACATGTTGGCCGAAGTTGGGATTTGTTAGTAATCTGGGTAAATTAATAAGCCATTTCTGATTCATTGTTTATTCTAGACCAAGAACAAGCCAAGGCCCTTCACAAGGGGAAAACTTAGGCTATTTATAGTTTTCAAGGGGATTGATTTGAGGTAAGTAATGGTTGTATGTATAACATCCCGCCTTAGAAAGAGTTAAAATTAGAAAGAACTAATTTTGAAAGAAGCGAATTTGAAAATTTTCAAGTTATGCTTAAGTTGTGAGTTTTGGTTCAACTTCAAATAGCCATAACTTTCAGTATAGGATGAGTTAGGTGGCCCATGGGATATCAAATGAAAGGTCTTGGAATCCTCTTTCCAACGCCACTGAGTTTGCTAAATTTCGAGCTCTTATGAGGGAGATATGCCCTGTTGAAGTTAGCATGTCAAGTTAAGGGAAGTTACCCAAAAATAAGAGGGGTATTTTGATCTTTTCCTTACCCCATCAACTTAAAATGAATTATGGTAATATTTAGGGGTATAAACTGATTTGGTTCAGTTTTCACAATCCTAATTTATGCTAGGGTCTTAGAAAAAGAGTTCAAGAAGAGAAAAGAGGAGAAAGGAGGGAAGATTCAACGCATTCATCAAGTGTTCTTGCAAATCGAGGATTATTTCACCAAGGGTTTGATCCCTAAGAGGTATGTTAGTTCTCATAGTGTTGGGTTCATTCACCCACACGCCAATCGTGCTATTTTAATGCAATTTCATTCTCAAAGTTGAAGGATTTGAGTTCTTGATTAGTTTTCTTGAAATTCCATTCGTAATCTTGATTATTGGGATTTTGATGAGTTTTTGAGATAAAAGTTAGTGATTTGAGGGTTGTTTTGAGTAGATTATCGTTTACTTATGTTGGGTATGCAAATCTAAGTGAGTGGGAAAGAAATCATTCGATTCTAGGTGAGTTAGGGTCAGAAATCGAGAAAGAAATTCGTCGGGGTTTTCTGGGCAAGGGATGGCACGCCGCCCCACCAATGCGCAAGCAGAGATGCTCTGTAGGACAGGGGCAGGTGCCCTGCGCCACTCAGTGTGCCAGGGTCGCTTGCCCCCACCCGTTCTCCATCGTTTAGCCCATCTGAGTTCTTTCAAAGGGTACCTTTACTCCCCTTTAATTCTAACTACTCTAAGCTACTTCTAAACTTCTAGAAATCATTCATAACATGAATCATAACCTTGAATTCATAATTCAAATTAAAGAAAGAGTTAAGACAAGTCGTGAGAGTTCTTCGAGTCATTTTAAGAAGTCTTTTTACAATCTTTAAACTTGTTTTAAGACTTGAGCATTTGAGTTTTAGGAAGAGTAGAGTTGAGTTCATTTTATTTAAAATGATATATGGGAACTAACTATTCCCAAGAGAAATGTTTTTACATTTACGAAAAGAGGAAACATTGAATTCTAAAAGAGTTCTTGAGCAGTTTTGAGTACTATCTCTTTTAAGAGAAACCTTTTGAGTAATAATCTCAAAGTTGAGGAAGAGGAAATGCTTTCTTTAAAACATATGAGTTAAGTTATATTTTGGGATTAGTATGGAGCAACGATATGGGTGAGAGTTCTAACAACTCACTGCCCCCATAAACCATGTAGCCAACGTGGGTAGAGAGGGTCATTCTTTTTAGATGATTCCTTATTGTTTTTTAGCATAGACTAGTGGATCCAGTTAGTTAAGGAGTTCTATACCCCGACAAGGTATATCACAGTTCTGGTAGTGTGGGTAAGACGCTGTATCATCATATAGCTCATCGTGATGGTTGTCGGTTAGAGAATCTCCCAAACAAAGTTTATTTTTTGTATTTTTGCATACAAACTGAATTATATTGTATTTTCCAATACATTGAATTGTTATCTACTGTTTTAAAAGCTTTTCCTTATATTGCACTGTTGTTATTGCTTTATATCAAGTCTCAACATAAACAATGGAAATGAAAAAGACTCATGAACTACTGTCTATCTATCTATGAAGCATCTACTACTATGAGGGATGTCGGGACAAGACCCCAATCATCCCAACAAACTGAATAACAGAAAATAAATGAGGGATCCTTCGGAAGTAAGGAGGCTCACTAAACAGCTCTGGAACTCGACTAGACCAATGAAGCGTCGGTTGATGATCCTGATTTCTTATATCTGTATCATAAAAGATGCAGGCCAAATGGCGTCAGTACATGAAATGTACGAGCATGCAAGGGGAAATCTAAAACATGACATAAGCTTGAACTGGAACAATAGTGCAATATAAAGAAAAGCTTTTAAAACAGTAGATAACAACTCAATGTATTGGAAAATACAATATAACTCAGTTTGTATGCAAAAATACAAAAAAATAAACTTTGTTTGGGAGATTCTCTAACTGACAACCATCACGATGAGCTATATGATGATACAACGTCTCACCTACACTACCAGAATTGTGATATACCTTGTCGGGGTATAGAACCCCTCAACTAAATGGATCCACTAGTCTATGCTAAAAAACAATAAGGAATCATCTAAAAAGTATGACCCTTTCTACCCACGTTGGCTACATGGTTTATGGAGACTTGAGTTATCTGAACTCGTCCCCATATCGGTGCTCAATACTACTCCCAAAATACACTCAACTCATATGTTTAAAAACATAACTCTTTCTGTGGTTTGAGATTATTACTCAAAAATCTTTCTCTTAAAAGAGATGGTGCTCAAACTGCTCAAAACTCTTTTGGAAATCTTAGTTTCGTCCTCTTTTAAATGTGATAACATTTACTCTTGGGAATACTTAGTTCCCATATATCATTTTAAAGAAAATGAACTCAACTCTAATCTTTCTCAACTCAAGTGCTCAAGTCTTGAAACAAGTTTAGAAAAAATTGTAAAAAGACTTCTCAAAATAAGGTTCATGCCGAATTATGGACGTGAACGACTCAATTCAAGATTTTCAATAACCATACATAGAACTCAATACTCGGAACTAAACAACTCAGAGCTCAAGAACTTCAATGATACTATTTATTTCAAGAATGCTCAACTCATAGGATTCATGTAGAATTAAGGGCATGAACTACTCAACTCAAGGACTCAAAGATACTTCTCATCTCCAGACTGCTTGACTTATAGGGTTCATGTAGAATTATTAGCATGAACTACTCAACTCAAGGACTTCATGGGTAACGTTTAATAGTCCCATGATTAAGAATATGATCTAAAAATGGTTAGGAACTCAATACTCAAGACTTAGAACTTGAAGATACCACTCCTCTCAAAGATACTTCAACTTATAGAGTTCATGCGAAATTTATAGGCATGAACGACTAGACTCAAGGGTATATATAACAATATGAAACTCATGTATACAACTCTTCTCATTCTCGTGCTTAGTTCCTCAAAACATAGTTCAAATCGATAATTGATCTCAAAAGATTTACAAATGAACTCAAAGACTTTCTTGAACTCTACTCTTAACTCTCTCTTGAATGTGAATTACGAATTCAAGAGTTATGGTTCATGATATGAAGGATCTCGTGATGATAAAGTAGACTCATGAGTACATTCTCCTCACTCTCATACTTACTTTCTCGAGTCTTGAAACAAGTTACTAGAAATTGTAGAAGACTCCTCAAAAAGACTCAAAGGGACTTTCTAAAAAATGTTCGAAAGAAATCTCAAAACTTAACTCTCAACTCTACCTTGAATTTGATTTATGAATTCAAGGTTGTGATTTGTGAATTCAAGGTTGTGATTTGTGATAGGAAAGATCTTGTGATGTTTAGGAGTGTTTTTAGATAGTTAAACATGAGAAACGATCAAGAAATCACTGTCTGGAAGCAAGTCTGCGACGCAGAGATGCATTTTAATATTTGGTCGCGAAATAACTTTTGAGGCAGAGGGGTCCCTGACCTCTCTGTGACGCAGAGAAAAATTCTGTGAAATGGGAAGGCAGGTCCGGAACGCGGACTGGGTTGCCAGATTCGCCCGATTTTTTCCTTCTTCATTTTCTAACCCCAATTCACCTAAATCTGATTCTTTTTCTCAATTCCTCTTTAGATTCACATACCCAGTACATGAACACAATAACCTACTCATATGCAACTCTAAAATTGACACAATAATCTCAAGGACTCCTCAATCTCAGCCCAATTGAAGAACGAAAGCAAATTCAAGAACACATATCAAGAACATCAAACCTTCAACTTTCTAGAACGAATTTAACGCTGAAATTAACATGATTGGCGTGTGGGTGAACAAACCCAACACTATGGAAGCTTACATACCTGAAAGAACCATTTTCTTGAAGAATTTTAAAGAAAATCTTGGAAGAAGAACCCTAGCCTTAGCGTTTCTTGAATTCCTTGAGCGTAGAATTTTTGGAGTGGATGAGAGGGTTTGATTTATGAAAACTGATTTTTCTACATGTTTAGGGAAATTTAGATGACTTCCTAAGGGTTTTTAGGACTAAAACGCCCCTAAAGAAATAAATAAAATGAGCTGGGAGTCGGAATAATTTTTCAGCAGGCAGTGAAGTCCGTATTGGCTCCATAACGCGGAGCCAGCGCGGAGCTGCTGCCAGGTTTGCGCGTCATTAGTAAATCAGTCATAACATTTTACTCTGAGCTTGAAATGTATCAAACTCGGTGGCGTTGGAAAGATAATTCAAAGACCTTTCATTAGCTATATTATTGCCCGTCTAACTCATCCTGTATTGAGAGTTATGGTCATTTGAAGTTGACCCAAAACTCATAACGTAAGCATAACTTGCAAAATTTCAGATTTTCTATTTCTAATTTAGTTCTTTTTGGAACTCAAGGTGCTACATCTAGTGACCTTAACACTTAATAAATTTTTAATTCCTTGGTAAAATCCTACTCACAACGAAGGATGGTTCGAGTCTTAGCTTAAATTTTTTCTGGGGTTTTACAAGATACAATACTGAAAAGAAGTAAAAACAATAAGCAATAAAGCTCGGTCCTCGAAACATGAGGACTCACCAATCTTCAACTCTAATATAGTGAACTCTAGCCACGAGGATGCGATCCTGGGGTGTCGAACCCTACATTCTTATAAGAATGTAGGCAAAAGTATGTGTTAGTACAAGTATGAAATCATGCTAAAAGGACCTTTTCGTGACATGCAATGACCAAGCTAAATCATGAGGAAAAAGGGATAGAATACATAAGTCATAAAACGTTGTCAATGAAAGCTGACATCTTTAAAACATTTGTGAGATACTTCTAGAAGTAACCTTAGTTCATTCTTGTGGGAGATTTACCTTAACCGATATTAAGACCATGTGAGTTATTAACATGGAATCTAGTGTCTGCCCCACACCGAAAATGGGTGTCCTTCTTGCCAAGGTAGGACCATGAACTTCTAGCTCACATGGATCCAAAAGCTAATGTCTATCTAAGAAAATCATCCTAAGGGGGTACATAGGTATGAGATAAGGAGATTGCTACTAGAACCGACCTCAAGCTACGGGAGAGCTTTCATCCCAATATCCTCTCGGTGCTAAGCGTAAATCCTATAGAATAGTCATTATATTAACTTGTCTCATTATCCATGGGAAGGCACATCAAATATACAATCCAAGCTAAAGTCATATTATCATCCATGGAAAGGTACAATTAAGCAATCAATCCAATCTAGAGACATCATTAGAATAGCTCCTAAATCTTGATTCAAAGTTTAGTTGGGAAAACCTTTCAACTCTAAGAATTCTTTATTTGAGAGACCCCTTTCACAATCATGCTTTCATGTGTATGTGAGAAATCTTTCACAACAACAACAACAATAACAACCACAATATGGATGCTTTACTCTCAAAGAAACTTAAATCATTTGTCATAAAGAACGTGCATATCTTCATAAACTCATCTTTCATGATTCAAAGCTTTATCATATGATCAATTCTAGAAAACATGGATTTCACATGGGTTCATGGGAATTCAACTTAGAAACATGCAATTTCTTCAATTCATGCATAAAAAGACATAAAACAATTAATTGGATTGTCACACTCCTTTTTTGCACGGCGGTAAGGATTTTTCCAATTTAAGTGACGTTATTGATTAGAGATTATCTTTATTCTTTTATTTTTTCAGAGTCGCCACTTGGAATTGAGTTATGGTGTTACAAGTCACCTTTTCTTTAATCCCTAATAAAAAGGAAATGACTATTTATTTTGGTCTGCGAACTACAAATTCGTGTAAGGAATTTTGTTGATCGAGGGGAAGGTGTTAGGCATCCCTCGAGTCCCGTGGTTCCAGCACGGTCGCTTTTATCGACTTATACTTATCTTAATATATTTTTGGATAAATTGTGTGTACAGGCCATGGTTTGCTTATATTTTATATTGTTGAATTTTTAAGTCTTAAACCAGATGCATAAATGCATTCTCGATTTTGACATACAATAGCTTAGAAGCATAACTGTTTTCTTATCTCGAGTACATTATACCTTCAAGTCTTTTTTCACACTTTTTAAATTTAATTAAAGAAAGTTAATTATTAAAATAATATGGCAAAGGTGCATCATCACATCCTTAAATTTCTTGTACGTACCTCAAAAAGATGTGTAACCACATTCTTAATTGAGACAAAACTTAATTATGCTTGTACTTTTTAAATATTTGACAACTCTTAATATTGCCTCTAATTATGTCACAACCATCTAAAATTAATAATTAGCAACCTCAAAATAATACAACATCCCAAAGTCCCCATTTTTCGAAAAAAAATAATTATTTCTTTTTTACTATATTTTGAAACTAGCATTAGATCCATGTTATATAGAATGCCAAGAACCTTAAATGCTTTAGATGACATAAAATAAATTGTATCAAGAAATATATTTTACTAATGAATGATGGTTTACTTAATCTATTTTAAAAATTATGCTCACACGAATAAGACAGATCTATATTAATTAAGAAATTTAATTCATAGTGATTCATGAGTCATATCTTGGCATAACAAGGTACAACAAATAAAGGAAAAATATTGGATCCTAATCAAGCAATAATAACTATATGATATACCATATTTTACTCTAAATTTAACAATATAAATGTTCAAATATATTTCAATATTATAGTGTCAAAGTTAAACACACATAAAATTTGAATGATTTCTTAACATTGGAAATCACGTGTTGTATAATCATGAAAAATAAATCATACAATAAAAATTAAATATTACCTCACTAGAATCAATTCACTAAAAGAAGACGATCCAAATAAAAATCACGAACTCAGAACCACGAAGCAAACCTCAGACTCAACTTTTTTTCCTCCAATGTGTAAGGTGACCTTTGGTGAGTGAAAAAAAGAGTAAAATGTAAGGATATTATTTTTTTTGTTTTTTTTTCCATGTGAATGTGTTGTGTGTGTATCAATATCCATCTGGGATGAAAAATGGGTTTTGTGTATGTGTGTGTGTTTTTGTAGTATGCAGATTTTTGTTGTGGGTGTCTGTGTCTCTTTGGTGTTGTGGGTGTGTTAGGATAGTTGCTTTTTTTTTTCTTTTTTTCTTTTCTCCTCCATCTGTGTGTGCTAATATATAGGGGTAGGGGTTGCTGATTGTCTTTGGTAGTGTGGGATGTGAGGGTGGTGAGTGGAGTTGAGGAATTGGGGTAATGGAGAAATAAGTGGGGTGAGGGTAGGTGTAATGGGGCTAGTTTAGGAGAGGATAATGGGTATTTTTTATAAATTAAATACATAATAAAATTATAATAAGAACAATATTAATTATTTTGAACTAATGAAATATAAAAAATACTAAATGACTAATTAAAAATACAAATAATGCAACTCTATTTTTGTAGTTTTCAAATATTTAAGATAACAAAAAATATCTAATTTATATGTAAAAGCAATATTTATGTACTAAAAATGGTCTAAGACTTACGTTCGGTCAAAAATTACGTGTCTACAGTTTTGCCCCTCTTTGACTGGAAACACGAATAGTTTTCAGACAAAGAAGTAGACAATGTGACAAATTTTGAACGAACTCTTATTTGAAAGAAAAATTTGTGCAACCGAGTCTTGGTTTTGGACATCTTACATATCCAGGGTTAAAAGGGAATCAGGTCACGTGTAGCTCAAGGATATGAGTTGGAACTTAAGTGAGGTTCAATTGAGGATCCAAGTCGCGACTCTTATCCTTACATAAAAAAATATGAAAGCTAATAGTCAAAAAGAAAATTAAAGTACAAGTTCCTATCTATGCAGCTTCTCTTGAGTCTTTACTTGAGTCTTGACTTTAAGATATCACCTTGACTTTTTGGGTGAGTATCTTGACCTTGAATTGAATTAGAGGCTTAACTTGTCACTTAGTAGCTTTGCATTCTTCAAAATGACAATTTGAAAATGTTCTTGAATGCATGCTTGTTTTATTGATCATTAGCTGAATAGAAGTAGGTATCAGGAAGTCAGGCTGCTACTTGCAATTAAGAAGTTGATTCTAGCTATCATGGGGATTGATCATTCTGAAAATAGTTGAAACTTTGTTCTTGAATTTCAAATCTATGTTTCGCTTGAAGAAACCTGAAAACCATCACAAACAAAAGAAATAAACAAAATTTTTGTCCCAATTTTCACTGGAAAATTTTTGTGAGTTATTGGAAAATGTTAATTAAAAAAAAATACAAAAATAAAAAAATAAACTCAGACTAGGAAGTATTTATCTTAGGAGAAAGTAACCAAATCCCATTATGTAGGAGGGTCCTGCTAATCCTATTGTCCAGGAGGGTCCTGCTAATCCTATTGTCCAGGAAGGTCCTGCTAATCTAAACACCAATGTTTAGGAGGGTCCTGCTACACTAATTCCCATTATTTAGGAGAGTCCTGCTACTCTAATTCCCATTATTTAGGAGGGTCCTGCAACACTAATTTCCTTTGTTTAGGAGGGTCCTGCTACTTTAATTCCCATTGTTTAGGAGGGTCCTGTTACTCTAATTTCCATTGTTTAGGAGGGTCTTGCTACGCTAATTCCTATTGTTTAAGAGGGTCCTGCTACGCAAATTCTCATTGTTTAGCAGGGTCCTGCTACGTTAATTCTCATTGTTTAGAAGGGTCCTGCTACGTTAATTCCCAATGTTTAGGAGGGTCCTACTACGTTAATTCCCATTTTTTAGGAGGGTCCTGCTACACTAATTCCCATTGTTTAGGAGGGTCCTTCTACACTAATTCTTATTGTTTAGGAGGGTCCTGCTACTCTAATTTCATTGTTTAGGAGGGTCCTGCTACGTTAATTCTCATTGTTTATGAGGGTCTGCTACGCTAATTATCATTTTTTATGTAACATCTCGCAAATTGAAATAACTAGGAAGAAGTCAAGAATTGGAAATAGTGATTTTAGGAAATAATGAAAATCTGGAAATTTGTTAAAGTTAATTTAAGGATGAGTTCTGGTCAACTTCAAATGACCATAACTCCTAGACAAGGAGGAATTAGGTGTGTTTCCAGATATCTTGGGAAATATCTTGGAATAATCTTTCCAACGCCGCCGAGTTTACGCGATTCCAAGTTCGTATGAGTGAGATATGCCCTTTGGAAGTTAGGCTGTTTAGATAAGGAAAGTCTAATCCGAATTTTGGAAGGGTATTTTAGTCTTTTCCTTGCCCAACTTTTTTATTTCATTTTTGGTAATTCAGTTAGGGTCTAATCAGAATTAGACCGGTTAAAAAAAGTTGAAATTCACGCTAGGGCTTGGAGAAAAAGAGAAAAGAGGAGAAAGGAGAAGAAAAGTTCAAAGTTCGTCGATTTCTTGGAGATTTTCGTGTGGATTTTGCAGTTAATACTACAAGGTATCAGGCTTTCATAATGTTGGATTCGTTCACCCACGTGCCAAACATGTTTATTTCAGCGTGAATTCGTCCTAAAAGAGTTTGAAAGTTGATGTTCTTGATATCTATTCTTGAATTTGATATTGTTCTTGAGTTGGGCTGAAATAGAGAAGTTTCAGAGATCATTACGTCAAATTATTGAGTTGGTTGGAGTTAGGTTCTTAGCTACATTTTATGGGTATCTATATCTAAAAAGAATTAAGGAAAATGAACCGAGTTTGGGTGAATTGGGGCTGGAAAACGAAGAAGAAAATTACTCAGGCAAATCTGGGCACGGGCTCCGCTTCGCGGGCCTACTCCCCAGATTTGGGAAAAATCATTTCACGTCGCGGAGCAGTCACAAACCGTTCTGCCTCAAAAAGTATTTTTCGCGACCAAAATTTAAATACGTCTTTGTGTCGCGGACCCACCCTCAGACAATGATTTTTTGATCTTTTCTCATGTTTAGCTATCTAAAAACACTCCTAAACATCATGAGATCTTTCCTATCAGAAATCATAATCCTTGAATCCATAATTCAATTCAAGGAAAGTTAAGAGTCAAGTTTAGAAGTTAAGAAGCAAGTCAAGAGAAGTTCATTTAAAGTTTTTCTAAAGTCTTTCACAAACGTTTTAAACTTTGTTCTAAGACTTAAGTTTTAAAGTTAAGCAAATAGTAAAGAGTTGAGTTTATTTCTCCAAAAGTTATAAGAGAATTAAGTATTCCCAAGAGTTTAAAATGTTTTCACATTGGAACAAGAAAGGGAACATCGATTCCAAGAGAGCTTTTAAGCTAAGTTTTGAGTAATTATCTCAAACCAAAGAAAGAAGTTTATTTTGAAAACGTATGAGCTAAGTATATTTTGGGAGTAGTATTGAGCACTGATATGGGGATGCGAGTTCATATTAACTTAAGTCTCCACAAACCATGTTGCCATCATGGGTAGTAAATGATCATACTTTTTAGATGAATACTTAAGGTGGTTTTAGCAAAGACTAGTGGATCCACTTAGTTAAGACATTCTATATGACGGCAAAGTATAGGAAAGTTCTGGCAGCGTGGGCAAGACGCTGTATCACCACTTTGGCTCATAGTGGTGGTTGTCGGTTAGAAAATCTCCCACATAAAACTATATTTCTTTATTATATGAGTAAAGTTGAGTTTGTTATTGCATTTTCTTTAATGAACTAAGTTATTTTCCACTATTTTACAAGCTTATTATATATTGCATATGTTCATTGCTTTTTATTGAGTTAAGTTATTCAGGAGTTGAGTATAGCCAAGGTTAGTGTTTCTTTAAGATTCTTTTCAAGCCTATGTTATGTTTAGCATTCCAACTCGCATACTCGTACATTCAATGTATTGATGCCAGTTGGCCTGCATCTTCTTATGATGCAGACGCAGGTAACTAGGATCATCACCCAACGCCTCGTTGATCCAGTTGAGCACTTAGAGTCAGTTGGTGAGCTTCCTTGCATTCCGGAGGACCCCTTTTACTTTGTTTTCAGTATATCATTGTTAGGATGATAGGGGGTCTTGTCCTGACATCCCTCTTTATTTTAGAGGCGTCATAGACAGTTAGACAGTTGGTAGTTCAGTTGTCTTTACATTATCATTTCATATGTTAAGACTTGAGTTAACATTTCGGCCAAGTTGGATGTTGACTTTTAAACATTCTAAGTTATTTATTTAACAATTGAGTAAGTGCATTTGACCATTGTAATATTGCTTAGAGTCTTCCGCTAAGTAATTAAGCTAGGCCAATGGTTCGCTTGGGGCCAGCAATGGTTCTCGAGTGCCAGCCACGTCCGGGGTGTAGGCTCGGGGTGTGACAAACTTGGTATCAGAGTGCAGAGTTCAAGCTTCCTAGGGAGTCTATGAATCCGTGTCAATAGAGTCCTATTTATCGGTGTGAAGCGCGCCAAATATATAATTAGGAGGCTGCGACACTTAGGATAATTTCTCACTTCTTTCATATTCATTTCATACGTTAGAGTTTGATCTCTAAAAAGTTTCTTCTAATTCGTGCTTGTGCGTATTTTTAGATAATCATGCCTCCACGAAGAGCTGTCAGAGGTCGTCCTGCTAGGCGTAATATTGAGGAGCCAAGGGTACCTAATGCACCCAAAGTGCAACCCTAAGGGAAAGTTACTAATGCTGAGTTCAGGGAAGCAATAAGGATGTTAAGTCAAGCAGTGACTAACCAGGTTAGGCAAAAAAGAGGAGCTCGACAAGAAGAGGCAGACACTTCGAGGATTCGTGAGTTCTTAAGGATGAACCCTCTAAGTTCCACTGGTTCAAGCACTATTGAGGATCCAGAGAACTTTATTGAGGAGCTGCAAAAGGTATTTTATGTCATGCACGTTGCTGATACTTAGAGGGTGGAACTAGTTTCATACCAAATGAAAGGTGTCGCTAGGATTTGGTTCGACCAGTGGAAGAAGGGTAGAGATGAGAAAGCACCACCTACGAGTTGGGCATATCTTGAGGAAGCTTTCTTGGGGTGTTTCTTTCCTCAATAAATGAAAGAGGCAAAGGTACAAAAGTTCCTTACCCTTAAACAAGAGTAACTAAGTGTTCATGAGTATGGGTTGAAGTTCACCCAACTATCCCGTTATGCTCCGGAGATAGTTGCGGATATGAGGAATAGAATGGGTCTGTTTGTTGCTGGGTTGTCCTATCTATTAAGCAAAGAGGGTAGGGCAGTGATGCTAAGTGGGGACATGGATATATCAAGGTTAATCGTATATGTGCAGCAAGTTGAGGAAGAGAAACTGAGAGATAGGGAGGAGTTTATAAACAAGAAGGCAAAGAGAGTGAATGAGTCCGGGTAGCAAAAAAGTAATGTGAACTGTTCATCGTTTCAACAAAAGTAAAAGGGACCTACTCTATCATTTGCTAGTGCACTTGCACCCAAAAACAAATGTGAGTATAATGGTCAGAATTCAGAGAACTTTAGAGCTATACCTGCGCAGTCTCAGGGTAGTGTGGTACAAGGAGGTAATTGGGCTCCTGCATGTGCTAGGTGTTGTAGAACCCACCCAGGTAAGTGTTGTGATGGCCAGTCAGGTGATATACTGTGAGTTTACGGTATTTCTAATACATTTCACTTACAAGTTGTGTGTGTCTAGGGCATTTTTATATTGGTTTTTATGTGTTTTTATCATATTTTGCAGGAAAGATGTTCAGGCGCGGAAGTTTAGAGACAGCTGAAGGAAATGCAGAAAAAGGCATCCACGGAGGTGATCTACGGACCGTAGGTCCATTCACGGTCCGTAGGTTATGACCGTAGATCAACATGCATGGTATTGAGGACAAATCAGGGAAATCTGACTAAGTGTGGAACCACGGTGCCCATTGACGGTCCGTAGATTGATCTATGGACCGTACTGTTGATCCGTAGAGTGAGACTGCGAGGGTTCCAGTACCTGATTTTTGAAGATTCTAAGTATGGAGCTACGGAGGGGATTGCCGGACCGTAGGTCGATCTATGGTCCGTACTGCTGGTCCGTCGGTTGCTTCAGAGAAGCTGATTTTTGGAAGCTGAAATATTTTCTAAGTCCCGAGTGACGGAAGGGACTTACGGACCGTAGATCCATCGACGGTTCGTAAGTCGGTCTCGTGGATTGAAGACGCGTACCTGAACAAAACTTTCCTTAATTTGTTTCCTTTTTTATTTAGGATTTGTTTTCTATAAATAGGACATGTAAACCTCGTTTTTGGGGGTTAGACACTATTATTCTATTTTTGCTTTGTAACTTTGGAGATTAATTTGCAACTCTAGCAATTATTGATTTCCCAAGTTCGTTTTGAAGATTTTGGCTTTGCAATTCAAGTTAATTTTCTGGGTTTATTATTCTCTTTACGTAAGTTCATGATTTCTCCATCTACAATTATGAATTGTGTTCTTGCTAATATGAGTAACTAAATCCACAACTAGGGTTGTGGGAACCATGATCGATTAACAAAGTATGAATAGTAAATAAGCAATTCTTGACTAGTATTTTGCATGCATTGATAATTCTTTCGTTTAGAAGTCTTTTTAACGGTGGCCAACGTTAGAACTCGCCTTGTTACTACTTGCCGGACCAAGGAGGTAATTAACAAGAAAAGAATTATCAACATAGATTTAGTGTGATACTATCTAATAGGCTAGTGTCGATTGGTGCGAAGTAATAACTAAGCCAAACATTGATTATGATGTCTAATATGAGGTAAAGGTAAGGGTTAGTAAATTATACACACGTAGCCGGACCAAGGTGCGGAGTGAAATTCTCTAGATGCGGGACCAAGGATTTAGAGATACCTAACTTATCACTTTGCATGTAATACACTAGAAAAGGATTGCTATTACTAGGATTACTGCGTTATGAGATTGTGGTGAACACGTATACCCTAGTTATTTCTCTTATCTTGATAACAACCAAAGTTGAGTTTGATTATTGATTACTTATTAAGTTCTTACTATTTGTTTCACACAAGCACAACCCCCTTTTTTATTACCTGTTTCTGGAAATAATTTGACTAATTGAATATAATTGTTAGTTAAAGTAAAGTCTAAACCATTTTCTTCGTGGGATCGATCTCAACCTACAAGTTGGGTTCTTTACTTGATAACGATCGCTTATACTTCTGTAAGGAGGTGTAATTTGAGCGTATCAAATTTTGGCGCCGCTGCTGGGGAATCTGGTTTTTAGATTTATTTCTAACTACATTATTGAACGTTAGTCAAATATTTCCTAATTTTACTTTTTTCTTTGTGTTTGTCTCTCTCTGGTTCCGACTCTAGTGTATGCCAAGTACACGGAGCCAAGGCGAACCACTTACTCCGTACGATCCAGAGTTGAACAGAACTTTGCGAAGAATGAACAATCAAGGACTTCCAGTTCATCCTATCGGACGAAATCTAGATGAAGCGGTTGAGTTACAGCAACCAAGAGTAGTTGGTGGGGAAAATCGGGGTCTAGCTGAAAATTAATTGGGAGATGTAGTGAGAGTGCATGGTCCACCAGGCCCACAACAACATGACAACTATCGGGGCAACATCGACATAGCAGACTCCGATGGATCCATTGTCCTACCTCCTCTACCTCCAGGGCACACATTTGTGGTGACTAGTAGTTTGATGCAAATGCTTACAACAAGAGGCTTATTTTCAGGATCGCCATCGGAGGATCCACATGCTCACTTGGCCAAGCTAAGGGTGGTTTGCAAAAGTTGTGTAGGTAGACCAGACTTGGATATGAATGTCATTGGATTACGAGTGTTCCCTCTGTCACTGACAGGCGATGCTGCAGTATGGTTCACTGAGCTTTCTTATAACTCAATTTTCACATAGGACCAACTAGCAGAGGTGTTTAAAACAAAGTACTATCCAGTGTCTAAGAAGCTCAATCACAAAGATAGGGTTAACAATTTTGTGGCATTACCTGGAGAGTCTGTGAGTAGCTCGTGAGACATATTCACTGCTTTCGTAAAAAGTGTCCTAAACCACCGTATTGACGATGAGTCACTGAAGGAATATTTCTATCGAGGACATGATGATAACAATAAAGCAGTACTTGACACTATTGATGGAGGCTCATATGGTGATTGTACATATGCACAGATTGCTGAAAAATTGGAGAGGATCTCTCGCAACAATAAAGCGTGGAGCACTAGGAGGTCAGATACTGGGAGAAACACATTTGCCGTTCATAATGCAACTGTTAACTCTGCAGATGATATTCGTGAGGAGATGACTCAGATGAGGACAGAGTTGGGGTTGGTATTGAAGCATGTGAGTGAAGGATCAGAAAAGGTAAATGCTGTAAACTACTTAACTAGACCTCCACCACCAGTTGAGGAGTGTTACTATGAAGAGGACACTTATGCGGTGAACAATCAGACGGGGGTTTTTCGACCAAATGCCCAAGGATCCAACACGGAGAATTGGCACCAAGGTCAAGGGAACCAAGGTCGGAACTATGGAAATTACAACCGCGAGGGTCACTATGTCCGAGATGGGAACTTCAATCGCGACAACAACTACAACAGGAACAACTATGGCAACATAAACGATCGGGTTGGACCCTATGTTCCCCCTCAAAATTGGGAATCTGGTTCTAGGGAAGCTGGAGGTAATATGATGCGTATCGAAGATATGCTGCAGAAGATGATGAGAAGGTTTGATGCGACTGATGAGAATGTGAAGGAGATGAGAAATGACTTATCTGGTATTGGTCAAAAGGTTGATGCCTATGTAGTGTCAATAAAGCATCTAGAGCAGCAGATGACACAGTTGTCTACTACAGTGAACCCGCGTCAACCTGGCACTCTTCCTAGCAACACCATCCAAAATCCAAAGAATGATGGTCATTATATGACAATTACTACTCGAGGAGGTAAGCAAACAATAGATCCACCTATGCCGTCTATAAAGGAAGTTGAGATTAGAAAAGAAGATGATGTGATAGAGGGTAGACCAGATGCAGAGAAAGCAACAGAGCAAGAGGCGGAGATATCTCAGAAAATGGTTCCCATAGCTAGACCTCCACCACCTTTTCCACAGAGGTTAGTGAAGAAAACTGAAGATGGTAAATACCGCATGTTTATCACCATGTTGAAGCAGCTTTCTATCAATGTTCCTTTGATAGAAGCCTTGGAGCAAATGCCTGGGTATGCAAAGTTTATGAAAGATATGGTGACAAAGAAATGGTCTGTGAGTTTTGAAGATGATGATAGATTGCAACATTATAGTGCTATTGCTACAAGATCTCTGTTGCAGAAGAAGGAAGACCCTGGTGCTTTTACGATTCCATGTACTATAGGGTTGTTACACTTTGCTAAGGCATTGTGTGATCTTGGTGCTAGCATCAACCTCATGCCTTTGTCTATTTACAAGAAGTTGGGTCTGGGGGACCCAAAGCCCACTGTAATGCGGTTACTAATGGCTGATCAGACTGTAAAGAGGCCCATAGGTGTGCTCCATGATGTGCTAGTGAAAGTAGAATCTTTCACCTTTTCGGCGAATTTTGTGATTCTTGACTGTGAGGTTGATTTCGAGGTCCCCATCATCCTTGGGAGACCATTTCTTGCCACAGGGCGTGCATTGGTTGATATGGAAAAGGGACAGATGAAGTTCAGACTGAACAATGAAGAAGCAACTTTCAATATCTGTAGGTCCATGAAGCAAAATGGTGAGCTCCAAACAGTATCAGCTATAACTTACAAAGTGGAGAGTGGGTCAGAAGTGCAAATTAAAGAGCGACTAGGTGTTGAGGCACTAGCAGCAGTCATGATGAATTTCGCTAGTGATGATATTGAAGAGTTTGATGAGTTGGTAGTCGCACTTGATAAGTGTGAATACCAGTCCAAACCAAAGAAGTATGAGCTAGACATGAAGAATTGCGAGTCCCCACCCACAAGACCATCTATTGTGGAGGCACTAAAATTGGAGCTTAAAGCTCTACCACCACACTTGAGGTATGTATATTTAGGCGAAGAGAATACTTTGCCGGTCATCATTGCAGCAGATTTGAATGCAAGGCAAGTAGAGTGCTTGGTGACTGTATTAAAGAAGTTCAAGCGAGCGATTGGGTGGACTATTGCAGATATTATTGGGATTCCCCCCGGTATCTGCTCTCACAAAATCTAACTCATGCCAGATCATAAGCCAAGTGTTGAGCACCAGAGAAGATTAAATCCACCTATGCAAGAGGTAGTCAAAAAGGAGATCATCAAGTGGCTGGATGCGGGAGTTATTTATCCCATTTCAGATAGTAATTGGGTATGTCCTGTGTAGTGTGTGCCTAAAAAAGGTGGTATGACTGTGGTTCCAAATGAAAGAAATGAGCTTGTTCCAATGAGGCCTGTCATTGGATGGAGAGTTTGCATGGATTACCGGAAATTGAATGCGTGGACAGAAAAAGACCACTTTCCTATGCCATTCATGGACCAGAAGTTGGATAGACTTGCAGGCAAGGGTTGATATTATTTTCTTGATGGGTATTCGGGTTACAATCAAATTTCTATAGCTCCAGAAGACCACCTTCACTTGCCCATATGAGACTTTTTCTTTCAAACGGATGCTATTCGGATTGTGCAATACTCCAACGACCTTCCAGAGATGTATGATGTCGATATTTTCTGATATGGTGGAGGACACTATTGAAGTGTTCATGGATGATTTTTCAGTTGTAGGTGATTCATTTGATCATTGCCTAGAACATCTGGTCGAGGTGCTCAAAAGATGTGAAGACTGCAACTTGGTGCTGAATTGGGAGAAATGTCATTTCATGGTAAAAGAAGGTATAGTGTTGGGTCATCGAATTTCAGAGAAAGGTATTGAGGTTGATAGAGCTAAAGTTGAGGTAATAGAAAAGCTTCCACCACCCATTTCTGTAAAAGGTGTTAGAAGTTTTCTTGGGCATGCAAGTTTTTATAGGAGATTCATCAAAGATTTCTCAAAAATTGCACATCCCTTGTGCAAACTGCTCGAGAAGGAGAGTAAGTTCTATTTTGATGATGCTTGTCTTAGACCATTTGGAGAGTTGAAGGAAAAGTTGGTTACAACACCTATCATTATTTCACCGGATTGGGAACAACCGTTTGACGTAATGTGCGATGCAAGTGGAGTGGCACTTGGTGTAGTATTGGGTCAAAGGCGCGAGAAAATCCTGCACCCTATTTACTATGCTAGCAAAGCTTTAAATGTGGCCCAGAAGAATTATACTGTGACCGAACAAGAACTTCTTGCGGTGGTTTTTACATTCGAAAAATTTTGTTCCTACTTGCTTGGTACTAAGGTCATCGTGCATACTGACCATTCTGCATTGAGGTATTTGATGGCGAAAAAGGATGCAAAACCACGTTTGATTAGATGGGTATTGTTGCTGCAAGAGTTTGATTTTGTGGTAAAAGATAGAAAGGGAACCAAAAATCAAGTTGCCGACCACTTGTCCAGATTAGAGGAGGAGGCCATGCTAAAGCTTGGAGATAGGGCTGAAATTAATGACGCTTTTCTAGATGAACAGGTATTGGTTGCTTCTAACGATTTGATTCCTTGGTTCGCAGACTTTGCTAATTATTTGGCAAGCGATATTGTGCCACCCGATTTGTCTTTTCACCAAAGGAAAAAGTTTATGCATGATGTGAAGAAATTCTTTTGGGATGAACCTTATTTGTATCGTAGTTGTTCTGATGGGATTATTCGTCGCTGTGTACCTGAGGTTGAGATGTTGAGTATACTTGAAGCATGCCATTCATCGCCCGTTGGTGGGCATTATAATGGTATTCGGACTGCACATAAGATCTTGCAGTGTGGATACTATTGGCCTACCATCCACCAAGATGCTCATGATTTCGCCAAGTCTTGTGATCGTTGCCAAAGAGATGGAGGGATTTCAAAGAGGCAAGAGCTCCCTATGAATCCTATACTGGTGATCGAATTGTTTGATTTATGGGGCATTGATTTTATGGGTCCATTTGTGAGTTCATATGGGATGAAGTATATTCTTGTTGCGGTTGATTATGTATCGAAGTGGGTGGAAGCAGTAGCGCTCTCCAACAACGAAGGTAAAAGTGTCACCGCATTCTTGAAAAAGAATATCTTCTCCAGATTTGGTACACCGAGGGCTATTATTAGTGATGAAGGTTCTCACTTTTGTAATAAGTTGTTCAAGGCACTACTTGAGAAATATGGTGTCCGTCACAATGTAGCCACTCCGTATCATCCACAGACTAGCGGGAAAGTCGAAGTGTCCAACAGAGAAATCAAACAGATATTGGCGAAAACTGTGAACGCTAATTGAACGGATTGGTCAAGGAAGCTTGATGATGTTCTATGGGTATATCGCACTGCATACAAGATCCCCATAGATATGTCTCCTTACCAACTTGTATATGGGAAGTCTTGTCATTTACCAGTAGAGCTAGAACACAAGGCTATGTGGGCAATGAAGAAGTTAAATTTGGATTGGGGCACTGCATCTAATCAAAGGATGAATGACTTGAATGTGCTTGATGAGTTTCGCCTAAAAGCTTATGAAAGTTCAGCCTTATACAAAGAGAAGATGAAGAGGTATCATGATCAAAGAATTGAAAAACGAGAATTTGTGGTTGGTGATCTTGTGCTACTATTCAACTCTAGGTTGTGCCTAGTTCTAGGCAAACTCAAGTCCAAGTGGACCGGGCCATTTTTGCTCACAAAAGTGCTCTCGCATGGAGCAGTTGAGCTTGAAAATAAGGATGGATCAAGGTTTGTGGTGAACGGGCAAAGGATCAAGATCTATCTGGGAAATGCTGAAACTGTGCAAGAAGTGATTGAGGGCTGCAATCTTGATGAAGTCTGAGTAATCAAGACACCTGCGTCGTGCCGCGACGTTAAATCAAGCGCTGCTTGGGAGGCAACCCAAGATGTACAATCTAGCCAACGATAGGGTTCTGTTTTCCATTTAGTAGTTTAGCTTTCTTTGATTACTTGCGTCTTTGTATCAATGTAGGTAGGTGCTTTAGTGTTTTAGTTCTTAGTGTTGGCTAGAATTAATATAGGGTCCGGTGTTTGGTAACGAAGAGGTGACTCCTTGGTCTTGCTAAGCATAGTATCATCACGCAATCACCCCACTCCTTGTTGCTTGTAAGGTAATAGACTTTCCCTTCACTTTGAATTTCGATTCATAGATTGAATATAGAGAGTCGGGAGTAGGGTCTTGACCTTGGGTAATTGTTAGATGAAAGTGCATGATAAACTTGAATATTACAATGCCCTTGGAACGATAGATAGTGATTGTATAGCATTAGTGTATGTGATCGTAAATACTATATGCTAGTTTCGACTTAGGGTTCCACATATAGTCTAAATTGTTGGGTATAATAATCGGTCGGAATCTTAAGAATGACGAACTAGCATAATTTAAATTTGTAAATGCATGATGAGGTTGTGTTAATGTTGAAATAAAAGGCCAAAAATGTATGATACCTGACACTGATGGCTTCCACGATACCTCGTCTACGGACCGTAGATCCATCTAAGGACCGTAGATGGGGTTTGTAATTGGATGCACCTGAAAATTATCACCAAGTGTAAAGCCACGGAGGTGGACTACGGTCCGTAGGTCCATCTACGGACCGTTCTGCACTTCCGTGGTTTCCATGTGCGACCTATATGTCAGGCACCCTGATCCACGGAAGAGATCCACGGACCGTAGATCAATCTACAGACAGTAGGTCTCCTCCATGGATGACCACTGTAGCATCTGTCAATTTTTTTTTTGTGGACTTAGTTTAGGGTCGTTACCAATTCTAAAAGTTTCTTTTGCTGCATATGGTTAGTTTTGGCACTCATATCGTTCCCGCAGGTACGATGGCACCCAAGAAGATGGTCACCTACTCAAAACGGGGCAAGTCCAAATCTATTGCCCCTAGTTTTCGGTTGATTGATGAGGACACCGACAACGACTCTGACCCAGCATATGTGCCTCTCAACCCTAGGGCTTCTTGCGCTACACCTAGAAGCACCCCCCAGAAGGTGCTCCCCGACGTAGTCACTGTCTCCCAGTCTGATGAGGAGCACGCACTGATCGGGTCACCAACTGGGGCTGCTTCCAGTTCAGAGAGACCTATGTCCGAGTTCGAGTCTGCCCATGCCTTAGGCTCCCAGTTTTCCCACTCTTCACAATCAGAGTCTGTCCATGCTACAGGGTCCAATGCCAAATTATCCACAGGGTTTGGAGAAAATGACCAAACAGCCTTGTCTGATGAGGCAACTAGCTCAGAGTCCATGCCTGCACCACGGAATGATGAGCCCACTCTTGTAGCCGGCGAGCTGAATAGGTGGTGCGTAGAGGGTCAATGGCAGATCTATCGGGATGCTAAGATGGTCAATGACAAACAAAAGATGGCCCGACTGATTCAAGAGGAACGCAGAGTCCTCACGGGGAGCTTGCATACTGTTCCAGATATTCACCGGCTGTTCAAACTTCACAAGTGTGACTGGATGGCTCGAGACCCAGGGATGTATAGCGAAGAGATTGTCCGGGAGTTCTATGCTTCCTATGCTGTCACTCTCCGCGGGTCCATTTCCAAGCGGTCAAAGCCACTAGGTCAGGCTCCGCTCACTTCCACCTTGGTTCGAGGGTGTCCGGTGGACATATCACCCGCAACCATTAGCTGTTTTCTCTATGGTCCTACCACGGGCCACTCTTGGTCTCCTAACACTTCAGAGTTTGATTACCGCTAGGATATTGTTCGGAGTGGCGCTTTTCAGAGGAATGCTGAGCAACGAGAGGCTGTTATATTATGGCTGGCCAGGTACATTGCTGCGGATGGCGAGCGGGCGGAATGGGTCGCTACTCCACGGTTGGGCATCCGGAAGGCCACGTTAAATTTTGTGGCCAAGTTCTTCTGGCTGTTGGTGCGTAACAGAGTGTCGCCTACAAAAGCTGACAATCAAGTCACTTGGGACAGAGCGGTGATGGTTGCAGCATTGGTAGCAGAAGTAGAGATCGACTTTGCCCGCATGCTACTGGCAGAGATTCACGAGAGAGCTTTCAGGACCTCCACTACTTACCCCTTCCCATGTCTGATTTTTCATTTGTGCAGGGACTCTGGAGTGCCGATCTGGCATTGTGACAGGTTAGTCCACCCTACAGGGGCATTGGACATCGGCCTTATTCGAGATGAGGCCAATGTGGCAGCATCTCGCAGAGAGCCTCAGATTGAGGTACCTCCCTTGGGTTCCGATCTTGCAGACACTGTGGGGCAGGCACAGGGCGGTGACCCAATTATCCCAGAGCATACCGACACTGTCCCAGGCTCCTCTTCTCTGGCAGCTAGTATTGCTCCTAGCTCTTCCTGGTCCACACCACAGTTAGGAGCGACGGTTGTCCCGATGGCCATAGTACAGAAGTTAGAGGCGCAGATGGCCACACTGCTGCATCACATCCAGCCGTGGATGCAAAAGTCGATTGCTGAGTCCGAGGCTAGAATGGAGCGCAGGATGGAGGGGATGATGGACCGGAAGGTCCAGGCTGTTAATAAGCGCCTTGATGCCTTTGAGTTACGAGTTCTCGAGCGATCAGCTCCGGCCACAGACTTATCTACTTTACAAGCTGACATAGCCAGCCTCCGGATTGACGTTGATACCATTCTTGCTGCACCTTCAGTTGAGCCTCAGGCTGCCCCTACTGCGCTGGCTGATGATACAGTGCTAGATGCTCTATTCAGTGGCATCGCCGAGGAGGGGCCTGCACCGACACATGCCAAGGGCAAGCGGCACCGCTCTCATCATACGGAGGAAGAGAAAGCTCAGAAAAGATAGCGTCGGCAGGAGAAGGAAGCTAGGAGGGCTTTGATTGCAGACGAAGAGTTGCGCCAGCAGAGGGTGCGTGAGAGAGCTGCAGGGGCGTCGAGCTCTGCTCCAGTTGCAGAGGTTCAGCCTATTTTGAGGGGCGTTGTGAGCACCACTGATGGTGCGGAGCGGTTGATAGAGAGCACTACTGAGGGTGCTAGGATTGCTGAGGTGGGCACTACTGAGGGTGCCCCACTGATGTTCCAGAGGGATCTGGGAAACCGGACCCCCCTGCTTGTTGATGATTTGCCGGCGCTTTGCGCCACAGGTTTGCTTCACCCAAATCCATTTTCTTTTACTGTTTATGTATGCATTGTGGACAATTGCATCTATTTTTTTTTCGGGTAGGGTAAATGGATTGTGAGTGATAGGTTGAAGTCTGAGTAACCCAACTCATGAATCTTCTCTTGTGGTTTTCTTGCCTGTGTTCTTTTCCCCCAAGAGACTGCTTAATTTTTGTTGAACCGGCATGTCTTAGGATTGTGTGTGTAGAAGCATGATACAGAATGAAGCATGATGGCTTAGGAAAGATGATACCCGTCAGATTCTGGGTTGTATGCTAGAAGTAGGCTACGATTAGTTGATTGTGTTGGCTCTGAGTATGACATAGTACCAATCGACTTGATTGCATGATTAAACCTGAAACTTGAACTGGGTAATCTGATAATCTGATAATGAAACTATGTGCCAAGAGTGGGTGAGAATCATTGACTGTTCAAACAGTTTTGTACAAAACTAGAACTTGCCCGGTTAGTCCTGCTAAGACAATTCAATCTAGAGGATAGGAAGTGATCATAGGCCATTGTTCTGAAAAATCCACAAATTGCCTAGAAAGATTCAACCAAATGAAATAACTGTTCCCTTTGATCCAACTTTGATCCTAAAAAAAAAAACTATTTCTTTCTAAAACCCCGAACTCACTATCCCATAATCTACTATGTTGGCCCCGGTCCCTCCTTGGACATGTGCACTTTGACTTAGGCCAAAAGCCTAAGTTGAGGGTGGCTAATGTAAAAAGTAACTTCAATCTTGGCCCTGACCTGACATCGGGTATTGTGCACCTCAACTAACAGAAAATCCATAAGTTGAGGGTGGCTATGAAAGAGGAAACTGAAAGAAAAATGGGTATGAAAAGAGTGGGAAAAAAAAAAAGAAGAAAGGGAAAACGGGAGGAAAGGATGTGACTTGTTAAAAGCGAAAGGAACAATAAAATAAAAGGAAAATGAGCTACTAAGTCTAAAGTCACATCCGTGGTTGAAGAAAATCAAGGGAAAGAAGGTAAAGCAATAATATGACAAAAATAGGGCTAAAAGAGGTTAAAAGCCTAGTGTAATGACAAGGAGGGTAGAAAGTCACTAAACAGTACCCAAATGTACCACACCTGACCCTGAGCTTACGTTACAAGCCAATAAAGTCCTATAGTGATCCTAGAGTCTAGTTTGGAGAGTCTAAGCAGTGAAAATAAAGGCAAGCTTATGGCAGTAAGCACTAACTGTATTTGAAATTACTTCTGAGCGTGAGTGTTGAATAAATCCTGAGAAAATGATCAAAATGGTCCTTTATGTATGGCTTTGATTCCATTTGGTCCTTAATCTGTGGACTTGATGGAAATGGTCCTTTATGTATCATAAATTGTGATCAATTTGGTCCTTAACTCTAAAATTAATATTTTATTTTATTTTGCCGTAAAAATACACGAAATATGTAAAAGATGCGCTCGTTCAAGACTTTCCTTCCCCTGTTTCCAAAAATTCCAAAATGGCACATCAATTATTTTTAACCAAAAGGGCAAAATCGCTCCTGACGGAGCGATTTTCTTCTGACAAAATTGACGCTGTTACTCCTTTTAAAAACATAAAAATTGCTGCCGGTCCAAAAAAATTCTTTTTTCTTTAAAATCGCTGCTGTGAATTTTATTTTTTTAACAACGCTGCCCCAGCATCGTTTAAAAAATAGAAATAGCTACTATAGCAGCCATTTTATTAAAAAAGTTTAAATTTTTTAATTAAAAATTCCCGAGGCGAGGACTGCTTAAAAAATAATGGGAAATCGCTCCACGTGTAGCAATTTTAGTTATCTTTTTTAAAAAATAATCGCTGCCATTAAAATTTTAGGGTTAAGAACCAAATTGATCACAATTTATGATACATAAAGGACCATTTCCATCAAGTCCATACATTAAGGATCAAATGGAATCAAAGCCCATACATTAAGGACCATTTTGATCATTTTCTCAATAAATCCTTGTACCATGAATGAAATTAAATTTTTGCGAAAAGAGGATTTCGTTTGAAGTAAGGGCACTAGTTACATCGTTGGAAAATTGGTACCTGGGTGACTGTCACGACCCGGGATCACCCCCTAGTCATAACCGGCGTACTCGACCTTGAAGAGGTCTAATACAAGCCTCTTAGCATTCATTCATCGCATAGACACTAAAACCATAAGGAATTAAAAACTTTCTTTACCAAGAAAACATTTCATTAAAAAAAGCAATAGCAAGCGGAAGACTTTCTAGACTTTATACATGATGTCTCAAAACCATCTAATACTTTAGAGTACAAAATTCGGGACCAATCCCATACACAACTTAAACAATACTAAAAAGACATAAAAGAACATATGGGGTATTGTCCTCGAATATATGA